>NC_031996.1:37532976-37722781 GCF_001879085.1 Nicotiana attenuata | reverse complement strand
ATTAGTTCTCTTTCCAACAAAACTACTCTCAATCACAGCAAGTCATGAACCTTCATCTCTTCTATATAGCTGTGATCCTCTTTTCATCCCTCTTTCCCACTCTACTTGTCTTCCCAATACCCCTCTAATGGCCATCGAACGATGCTTCCTTCTCCCACCAGTAACACCACACCTACTTCTCTATCATCCTTAAAATCATCCCCAGAGATTCACTATTTCACTCCTTCCAACACTAGTGTATCTACACCCGGTTCCTCCTCTATTCCTATAGTGTTTCCTTTTCTGACAAACCCCGCTTTCCTTCCACACACTCAAAGCCCTATGTTTCGTTACTCCCTAATCTCATCAAGGAGCACTCAAGAGCTTTTCCCTCTCAAGCATCAGAAGTCTCCGAGGACGATCCTGATAAGTATCTGAACTCCACAATGATGGACTTGGTGATACTCACAGAGTCACCAGAAAAGGAAGCAGCGCATAACTTCATGGCTATCACTGTTGAGAGTCTGATAAATGAAGGAGCATATCTCTCATCTGAGTATCAGGGGGACGAAACTCCTTTCCTAGGCGATGTAAGAACAATAACACTCTTCGAGTCTCTGACTCATCAGACACTTCCAGAAATACCAGTTGAAGCACCTGATTCTTCTCCAGGTAAACATACTTCTGCATCTCTTGATCACCCTAAGCCCTTAGAATCCTTCCCGAGGGCATCCACACTCATGTCACAGCAGAAAGAGAGTTGTGAGTCTACAGTACAGAAAAATAGGAGGAGTGTCAAGACAAGGAAAAAGAGGTCGATGAATCAACGGGAATTTGTCACTGACAAGAGTGTTTCAGACAGTGGGACTGACAAAAATGCTCCAAAGGCACCTGGTTCCTTAGTGCATTAACCTATGAAAGCCCAAAAGTCTGTGGATAAAGCTTCCGATGGAACTATCGAGAAACAAACGGGTGCATTAGTAAAAGGCAGCAGCAAATCTAAAAGGAGTCAAGTAGAGACAACCATGTCTGAAGATGATACTGAGGGGTTAGCAAGCTAGAAAGGAAAATCTGTTGAAGGATCTAGAAAATAAAAACGGGAAATCGTTAGAGAACATGGTGCTTTGAGTACAATGTCCAGTGATAGAGGTCTTTGGCAGCAGAGACTAAGAACTCAAAAAGTCTTGTGGGGTCGTATATTTGACCCAGCAATTTCAGAGATGGCAGGTATGAGACAAATTCTGGAGATCATTGAGTACGAAGATGCGGTGCAAAGCTTCTACGCATCTCTCTTCACTGTTGAGGGGGATCACATTTGTGTGCTAGTAAATGGAGTAGATATTGTACTCGATGCTTCAGCGTTGGGAAAGATTCTCAGAATCCCATGTGAAGGGATGTCCTCAGTAAAAGGTGTTTGTGGTGTTAACTTTAGGAGAGCAATCATCAAAGAGCAAGCTATTCAGCAGGGGGAACAGGTGCATAAGAAGGCATTACTTCCTGAATATCAGCTTCTCTTTGAATTGATCAATAAGGTACTCTTACCTTGTTCTGAGAGGCAGTCTATTACTACAAAGTTGGATATGGTATTAATGGAATCGTTTGATGAGTTTGTACCAATCAATTTGCCAGCAATCATGATAGACCACATGCAAAAGGTGGCAAACTTTAAAGGTGGAAATCATGGGTTGCCATATGGCTTTCTCCTCACTCAGGTGTTCAGATTTTACAAAGTCCCCTTGGAGAATCCCAGAGTGGGCACACGCAAGCAAACCTTTTCTAATACCACTTTGGAAGAATGTGAATATATAGAAAGAGTTGGTGGAAGCATCTCGACCATTTCTCAGCTGATCAACGCTCAAAATGTAGCCTCTGAAGAGATCAAAAGGTTGAGGGCTCAAAATGCCATACTGGAGACTCAGCTCAATCAAGCAAGTAAAGGACCTGATTTTGTTAATGAAGCAGTTGCCCGACTGACAAAGGAAAATGATAAACTTCGGGCACAATTACTTGAAGAACAACTGACTGCAAATGCTCGACTGGACCTGGTTCTTAAAACCATTGCTGCCTCTTCTCCCAAGCCTTCTTCTTCTAGTGTACCCTAGGCTCCTATTCGTGTCCAGCTATTTTTGCTCCAACATTTTGTGGCTGTTATTTTCTTTCTGTTTGCCTTATTTTTGTGATGGCATGCTGGAATTCACCATTATTGCTCCTGTCTTGCTCAGTCCATTGTTAATAGTAATGAAACAGCTCCTCTTTTTGTATGTACATTGTTGTTTTCCACTGGCTTCTCTTTTCTGTCATGATGTGTGCATATATGCGGCATGAGTTAGTTGTGTTAGACTTCTTTATGCTGATTATCTGATTGCATTTTTTTTAATGATGCCAAAAGGGGGAAGATTAAGGGGATCTGAGATTAAGGGGGAACTTGCGTAGTCCTAGTAGGGGATCTGAGATTAAGGGGGAACCTGCGTAGTCCTGGTAGCTCATCTGGTTGTTTTCTCTAATCAAATAATATCATCCACGCTTAAGTTTGTCATCATCAAAAAGGGGGAAATTGATGGGTTCTCAATGTCTTTGCCTTATGCTTCTGATGTTTTGATGATCTAACAAACTTGTCGTGAAGAACCAGATAGAGAACCTGACCTACATTTCAACTGCCATGGTCTATGAACGACCTCAGGGAGGAACACAATAGGGACCTTGTGACTAGGTCCCTTAGGGTTCTCTGACAGATTTACAAGTCTGTGACTGCTCGCAATCATTACAAAGAGAAACACAAAAGGGACCTGGTCTCTTAAGGTTCCCTGGCAGAAGTACAAGTTAACTGAACAGCCGGAACGTATCAGGGGAAAGTGACTATCTCGCAAGTGTTACAGAAGAGGAACACAACTGGGACCTGGTCTGTTAGTGTTCTCTGACAGAAGTACAAGTCCACTATCCAGCTGGAACGTAATCGCACAGAAGTGACTGTGCAACAGTGCAGCAGTCACTTCTCACTGGGAAGAAGCGTACATCAAGAATTTACATCACTATCCATTGTGATATCTTTTGTGATATAACAACCTGGTGCAAGATATAACGTCTTTGTGCATTCAGTGATATTCTCTCAAGCATAACAAGCGTTCATCCAGCATTGAAGTCACTGGTGTGTCAATAACAAGAAGATAACTCCACTAAGGATCAGTTTCTTAATGAATTTATGTACATCCATAGTTGAGTTGTAATCTTGTTATTTGTTCTTCATTGTATTTCCTAGTTTGATTTCTTAGAACTTTGTCTTAGGAACAAACCAAAATTTGTAAACTTCCGAATATATGTTGTGACTAGGAATAGTCATAAGTTTAAAGCCTTTGTAACTAGGATAGTTATAGAGTGGCTTGTGGTGGCGCATCACAAGTTAGTTGAAGTCTTTGCAATCAGGGTATTGTAAAGTGGCTTGTAATAGGGAGATTGCAAGTTAGTAAAGTGAAAAGCCTACAAGAGTAGGTCGTGGTTTTTTGATCCCCTTGTGTGGTATTTTTCCACGTAAAAATCCCTTGTCTTCTTTACTTCCAGTCTTTATAGCATTCTCAGCATCATCTCATATAGGACCAGGTACTCTGTAGTTTGGTGGACTCATATAAATTAACATATTAGAAACTAAGTCTCCTCTATGTCATCTCATGATCGTGCTGATGTTTCCTTCACAAATTACTGAAGGTCTGATCTCTATGGTTCGTAGAGATTGTCATTAGAAGTTTGATTTCCCAATTTTGATCCACAATGCAAATCAAAGGATCGCTTCTTTTAAATATGGCTTTTCTTTCGTGTATACGTATCCCTTCACATTAGACTTTAGACCTCCTATTGACCCAGTCATAATTGAATATTGCCGCTTCTTCAATGTGTGTTTAGGACAAATTGGCCCTATTGTATGGAGGGTTGTTGCATGTTTAAGATACTTGGCTAATTTGGCTCAATTGCCTTTCACCTTTTATCATCTAATCCATCTCTACTCTCCTAAATTATTCCGTCATGGGATTTTTACTCTGGTGGCGAGGAGTAAGAGAGTTTTAGTCAGCCCTGAGGACGATAAAGATCGTGGCTGGTACGCCCGATTTGTTGCTGCTCCCACGAAAGGGTTAGTAGGTGAAGAGAGTATGCCCTTCCCTGAGAAGTGGAACTTTGCTCGTAAGTTTTCTTTACAACTTTTTTTAGAGCTTGTACTTCCCGTGACTGTTTTACTTTTCCTTTTCAGCAACAATGGGACCGTTGAGGAGATTCCCGATTTCCGTGGTTGGGTAGAAAAATTGTTGACAATTGCTCCGATGGAAGAAAGGTCTTGGAAGTACCTTTCAAACAGATTGGCTAGAAGGTTAAGACTCACGGTAATTTTTCTTCCATTTTCACCTTTTCCTTCGTTCATTCTCTCTTTAGAATTTATTAACCCTTTTTTAATCAGGGTTTCCTATTCGAGGTGTGAGTGCTGAATTAATCGCGGCTTCTAGACTTTCTTTAGCAAGAGCTCAGGAGATAATCTTGAGTTCTTCATCGAAAAAAAAGCAGATAGGGAACAGGATACTGAAGATGAAGAGGAGCGAGATGGAGGCTCATTAATTCGTAAGCCACAATCCAGAAGACGTGTCGTTTCAAATGATGAAACTACTCCCCCTCCTCGTACTGTCTCTGTGATCGAGCCTGAAGAAACAACTTTAGTGAGTTCTGATGAAGAGACGCCTGCTGCACCTCGTGACTTTGCTGAAC
Source organism: Nicotiana attenuata (assembly GCF_001879085.1). NCBI lineage: Eukaryota > Viridiplantae > Streptophyta > Magnoliopsida > Solanales > Solanaceae > Nicotiana > Nicotiana attenuata. The sequence goes on along the minus strand of NC_031996.1, from coordinate 37,718,059 downwards.
ACCTCTTCTCACATGGGATTGATGATGAAAACTTTGATTTGGTTTTTAAGGAAGCGCCTCTTTCCTCTTTTCGTGTGTCTGTTCCAATGTAATCCCATTTGCCTGCCCCTACGTTGCTGTTTCTGCTCTGCCCGAAGCTATTATGACTTCTACGACCGTTCCTACTGCCAATACTTCTTGTACTGAAATTGGTTCTTCAAGTGGAAGTAGGGCAATAAAGCAAATTACCATTGAGGTTCCTGCCGACGGTAATCTTCTAAAGAAGTCAGGCCAAGTTGACGTGTGGTTAAAACCCTTTATAGGTCCGGTTGAAAAGTCCAAACTGGAAAGTCATAGTTCTTTGACTTGGATGACGACATTGTGCAATAATCATTGAAGGTTTAAACTCCTCCTTTTTATCTTATGGAATTTTCCTTTTACTAGGATATCATCCCTTTGTCTTCATGTAGATCAATCTCATCAGTACGGAGATGATGAAAAGGGTTTCCCATACGGAGCAGCTGATGCATGACTACCACACTAAGGCTGATAATTGGAAAGAGCAGTACGAAAGTCTCCAACTCGAGATGGAAGTTTTGGAGGAGAACAAATGTACCTTGGAGCAGCAGATAAAAGTTATGGCAGCGGAGTTAGCAGTTGAGAAAGCCTCTTCCAACCAAGCGGCAAGGGCACCTTCTTGAGTCGTCCTTTGCTGAACAACTTTCTAAGGCTACAGAAGAGATCAGAGGTCTGAAGGCCCTGTTGGACGAGAAAGAAGTTTATGCTGGTAAGCTTGTTCAAACACTCACCCAGGCTCAAGAAGATCTCCGGGTGTCTACCGATAAGGTTAAGTTTTTGGAGAGTTCGCTTGCCCCCTTGCAAGCTTCTTACGATGCTGCCTTAGCTGAGAAGAAAGAGCTTAAGAATGAAATTGATCATTGGGAGAGGGATTATGAAGCTCTTGAAGACAAGGCTGCCGTTGAAGTAAGTTGGGCCTTTTTGAACCCGCGCCACGATACTCTTATAGAGGTAAGCCAGGAAGGTTTTAACTTGGATGCTGAGATAGCAAAGATTAAGGAAACAATTGAGAAAACTCAGCAAAGCCAAAGTTTTTCTTCACCCGTGGATGATATTCCCGAAGGTGTTGAAGCTGATCCTGGTGTTGTGGTTGTTCAAGCCCCTTCTGATCAAGTTGAACCTTCTGCTGCTTATGATGTCATGTTGGATACTGGTTCAGAACCTGCTTCATGGTGAAAGTTTGATTGTGAAGTTAACTAGTTTTTTTTTGTTTTATTGGTGGAATACTTGGTGGTTTACCCCTGGTCCTATTTAGGGCTAATGTGTTTTGGTAATATCATACCCCCAGTCCTTTTGGGGGGTTTCTGTAAGGACAATTAAGTTGGAACTAAGTCCATACTTAGTTTTGACTAAGTTATTTAAGATATTATAAAGTTTTTGTTCAACTTTTATGATACCTTTGATTTGAGTTTCTATTCTACTCTCTTAGTGGTTTGCCCTTGCCTTTTTCTTTATAAGTTTAGGGACTTGTTTTCCCATCAATTTTAATATGTGGGTTTTTGTTTTACTCTTTTAACTTTTGCATTTAAAAATGCTTTATAAATTTCATGGCTTTTTGAATCAAGCACGAATTATAAAAGAGGGCCCTTTTATGTACAACACTTAATGAAGAAGATGTCTCAACTTCATAATGGTGTAAACATACGACAGAAGAAATAGGAACACACACGTTTCTTTGAATAACTTTGACGAAAGTTTTGTGTCATTCGAACTTTCAAACTAAATAATACTTTACATGTATTTGAATATTATCTATAACTCTTTCGTAACTATTTTCTTTACAACAGATTTGTAAAATGTCAAGGGTATTTTTTGACAACCCATGACTAAATATTGCCTTTAGCCTAAACACTCGTAAGATTTTGGAATTTTATATCCACGAGCGTATTCTTCATAGGTTTCTGAATCAGGCTTGTGTTTTTGGCTCGTGGCTTTGCTCTGAATTTTTTATTTGTTGGGTAGACTTTTGGCTTTGACTTGAATTCTAATTGTTCCAGTCTTTCTTGACTTCCTTACATATATATGATATACTCCCCCAAGTGTTTGAGCTTTGAAGCATGAAATCTCGAGCACTTGATTATTCCTTCCATGCAGTCCTTTTCCTGAAAAGGAAAAACATACGGGACTCGAAGGTATAATATAGATGAAGACTGCTTAACCCCTTATATGTCCATCGGAAAAGTTGTAACCCTAGACCGAGAATTATCTTACTTCCGCGTGACTTTCAGGTCTAATATCATCATTTGGCGTGGGCTATATTTTTGCCTATCATCTAAAATTGTTAGTATAACTTTAACAGTTCAAACAAAAAATCGTAACTGAGGGTACCTGACCGTGGGTATTTCCTTCCCTTCCTCTTTCTTAGAAATAGTACTTTTTCAGATGAACAGCATTCCAACTCGAGGGTAGAATCTTGCCATCCATGGTTTCAAGTTCATACGCACCTTTTCCTGCGATACCTCGAGCCTTGTAAGGTCCTTCCCAATTTGGGCTCAATTTTCCTGCATTAGCCGCTCTTGTGTATTGGAAAACTTTTTTGAGTACGTAGTCCCCAATCTTGAAGTATCTAAGGCGAGCTTTCTGATTGTAATATCGCTCGATAACCTGTTTTTGCGCAGCCATTCTTATAAAAGCTGTTTCTCTCCTTTCTTCAAGCAAATCAAGATTTACCCACATCTCCTCTTCAGTTGCTTGAACATATCTCGTACTAGGCTCCCCTATTTCAACTGGAATTAAAGCTTCAGCTCCGTATACAAGTGAGAATGGTGTCTCTCCCGTACTTGTTTTTGCTGTTGTTCGGTATGCCCACAAGACTCAAGGTAACACCTCTGGCCAATTGCCTTTGGACTCCTCTAGTCTTTTCTTCAAGTTATTAATAATAACTTTATTTGTTGATTCAGCTTGTCCATTGGCCACTGGATGATAAGGTGTCGAAGTAATCCTTTTAATTTGCCAACTTTGAAAGAATTCTGTGATCTGCGCACCTATGAACTGCGGGCCATTATCGCACACGATCTCTTTTGGAACTCCAAAGCGACATATAATGTTTCGCCAAATAAAGTCTCCGACCTCTTTTTCTCGTACCTGTTTGAAGACACCTGCTTCTACCTACTTAGTAAACTAATCAGTGAGTACTAGTAAAAATCGTACCTTGCCTTTGGCTTGTGGTAGTGGACCCACGATATCCATCCCTCACTTCCTAAAAGGCCATGGTGCAACAACCGGATGTAATAATTCTGCTGGTCGATGCATATTATTACCCTATCTTTGGAATTTGTCACATTTAGCCACGAAATTCTCTGCTTCTTTTCCATTTTTGGCCAGTAATACCCTGCTCTAATTAAAGTTTTTACCAAAGATCTTCCTCTGGTGTGATTTCCACAATGTCCCTCGTGTATTTCCCTCATTACATATTCCTTTTGTGAAGGTCCAAGACACCTTGCTAGAGGGCCACCGAACATTTTCCGATACAGATTGCCCCGATCTAAACAATAACGAGCAGCCATTCGACGAAGTACCTGAGCCTTTTTCTTGTCTTCAGGTAATGTTCCGTATTGCAAAAAATTGATAATCTCGTTTCTCCAATCCCAAGTTAAATTATTGAAATTTATCTCGTTTTTATCTTGGTCGAGTACTGAATGAAACAAATGTATCACAGAAGCATTCTTTTCATTTGTTACTTCTGCAGCGGATGCAAGATTAGCTAAGGCGTCTGCCTCGGCGTTTTCTTCTCTTGGTATCTGCACAATTTTCCAAGTTTGGAATTGTCTAATCAAGTCCCGTGCCTTTTCCAGATATTGCTGCATCCTTGCTTCTCTAGCTACGTAAGTCCCCTGCATTTGGCTAACTACAAGTTGTGAGTCACTTTTGATTATAACTGCTATATTCCGAGCTCTCGTGCCAATTCCAGACCTACAATCACAGCTTCATATTCCACTTCATTATTAGTAATAGGATAGCATTTTACGGCTTGTCGTATAGTCTCTCCCGTGGGGGGGATCAGGACAATGCCTAAACCTGCTCCTTTTACATTTGAAGAGCCATCGATAAATAGGGTCCAAGTACCTAGATTAGACCCATTGAAAACCTGCAATTCTTTTTCTGCTTCTGCTACTATCCCTGGGCTAAAATCTACCATAAAATCTTCTAAAACTTGTGACTTTATTGCAATTCTAGGTTGATATATGATGTCATATTCACTCAGTTCTATAGCCCATTTGGCTAACCTACCTAATAACTCTTGTTTATGCAATATATTACGTAAGGGTAGGCAGTTACTACAGAGACAGGATGACATTGAAAACAAGGCCTTAATTTTCTAGATGCCATGATTAATGCTAGTGCAAGTTTTTCTAAATGAAGATATCGAGCTTTAGCATCTAATAAAGACTTGCTAACATAGTAAATTGGAGATTGTTTACCTTGGTCCTCTCGAACTAATACAACACTTACCTCTACTTCCGAAACTGCGAGGTAGATGAGTAGTTTTTCCCTGTCCTTTGGTTTGGCTAGCAATGGTGGATTTGACAAGTATGCTTTTAGATTTTTGAGTGCTTGTTGACATTCTTCAGACCATTCAAATTGACTTTGCTTTTTCAAGGCTGAAAAGAACTTAAAACATTTTTGCGATGACTTGGAAATAAATCTTCTCAACGCTACTATTCTACTTGTCAACCTCTGCACTTTTTTTTTGCTCGTAAGTATATCTAGTATTTCTTCAATAGCCTTAATGTGCGCGGGATTTACCTCAATGCCACGGTTAGAAACAAGGATCCCAAGAACATACCTGACGACACGCCAAATGCACATTTCTCGGGATTTAACTTCATGTTGAATTTGCGGAGGATCTGAAACGTATCTGATAGGTGTTGAATATGATCCCCTGCTTGTTGTGATTCGACTAGCATATCATCTACATAAACCTCCATGGTTTTTCCCAAACATTCTTGAAACATCTTGGTCATTAACCTCTGATATGTGGCCCCATTTCATAAAAGGCCATGGTGAAATAACCGGATGTAATAGCTCCGATGGGCGATGCATGTTGTTGCCATATCGTTGGCATTTGTCACACTTGGCCACAAAATTTTCCGCATCTTCTTCCATTTTTGGCCAATAATATCCTGCTCTAATTAAAGTTTTTACCAAAGTTCTTCCTCCTGCATGATTTCCACGGATTTGTCTAATCCCCCATTGTGAAGGGAACTTAATAACTTGATGTAAAGTAGATGGAACATCATCCATATCATGAATCCAAGGCCTGCCAAGAATAATATTATACGCCATGTTCGTATCTATCACTTGGAATTTCGTATCTTTGACGACTCCTTCTGCAAATATGGTAAGCACTATTTCCCCCTTTTGCAACAACACTTGAATTATCGAATCCAGATAAGGTACGTGCTTTGGGCACCATTTTGTCATCAGCTTGCATCTCGTTTACCAGTCTTAAAAGAATGATATTTACGGAACTACTTGAATCAATCAAAACTCGCTTTACATTAGTATCATGTACAAGTAAAGATATTACCAGTGCATCATTGTGTGGGGTCAGCACGCCATCAGCATCAGCATCATCAAATGTTATACTATCTTCTTCTAAAACTTGATGAACTCGCTTCCCGTGGGTGATTGTGATTATTGACACCATCTTTGCTGCCGTGTATGTTACGCCATTGATCTCCTCCCCTCCACTTATGACATTAACTGTTCTTTTTGGTGATGGAGGTTTCGGCGGTTCTTGCCTATTCTTCATATATACTTGCTTTCCCCTTTCACTAAATAATTTAGTTAAGTAACCTTGTTTTAATAGATGCTCTACTTCACCTTGTAGCAATCTGCAATCTGCCATTTTGTGATCGCGATCGTTGTGAAACTCACACCAAAAATTGGGATTTCTCCTGTTTGGGTTCGATCTCATTTCTTTTGGCCATCGTACCTTATCTCCCATGCCTCTTAAAACAGCCACCAACTCAGATGTGCTAACATTAAAACTATAACCACCAATTTTTGCTTTCGAACCTCTGTCGTCATCCCGGGTGTCTCGCGTGTTTCGATCCTTCCTGTACCTTGACGACGAACCTGATTCTCTGTCCCTTGATCTAGGGTTATACCTTGGATTTTCCTGTTTTGAACGCGAATCCCTTCTTGCTGGTCCCATATAAGGTTCGTACCTGTTTTTACCGGACCTTCTTTCAGTTTTCGCCCGCCTTGAGCTTACTCTTTCATCTTTTTGAGACTGAGTAATGGTATCTTCTTCTATCCGCAGCTTTGTGCTGTATCTATTGTAAACATCATTCCAAGTAGTCAGAGGAAATTCTCGTAAGCTTTCTTTGAGTCTCCTCGTGGTCTCCGAGCTTTTTTCATTCAGGTTACTGGCAAAAGCCATAGCCGCCCAGTTATTAGGTACACGAGGCAACATCATCCTTTCTCGCTGGAATCTGTCTACGAATTCCCTGAGTAGCTCTGTATCTCCTTGTTTTATTTTGAAGATGTCCTCTATTCTTTTTTTGACTTTTTGAGCTCCCGAGTGCGCTTTTACAAATGAATCTGCAAGCTCAGCAAAAGAATCAATAGAATTTTCAGGTAAAAGAGAATATCACGTTAGCGTGTCACGACCCCGATTCGCCCTCCATGAACCATCGTGACGACACCTAGTCTCTACGACTAGGTAAGCCTACAATGCGGAAAATAAACCAATTTGCGGAAGAAACAAGTTAAAATAGAGATAGAGTAGTAAAACAACGTTTAAAAGTGCCGCTCGGCATACACAACGTTAACTCTCAAAAACTAATACATATTCTCAAAACCCGGAAACCCATGAATCATAAGCTAAGAATACTACATAGTGTTCTAACTCCAGAAGGTCTAAACAAAGTAAATACAGAAAGGCTGTAACTACAAGAGAGAATAGAAAGAGACTCTTCGGTCTGCGGACGCGGCAGATATACCTCGAAGTCTCCGAAAGATCGCCTCGCCTCAAGTATGGTAAGTCTGAGTAGAGGTACCTGGATATGCACATGAAAAACATGCGCAGGAAGGGCATGAGTACACCACAGCGGTACTCAGTAAGTGCCAAGCCTAACCTCGATCGGGTAGTGACGAGGAAGGTCAGGGCCCTACTGAGATTAAATATAATATAAGTTCGACAGTGTAAAACAGAGCAATATAATGAGTGCAGGAGTAAGGGCAACACAGGATGTAAAGAAGCAGAAAACAATTGATCACGGTAACGTCCTGTAGTCCCAAAATATAATATCCGGTGGATCTCCCGGGTGTAGTCCCGTAGTCCAACTCATAAACGTGCAGGGGGATCTCCCGGAATACAAGTCTGTAGTCCCAAATAAAAATACTCACTACTGGGGAATCTACCGGGTGCAATCCTGTAGTTTCAATGTAAAAGTGCAGGGGGATCTCCCGGAATACCAATCTGTAGTCCCAAAGTAAACATACAGGGGAGCTTCCGGGATATCGTCCCGTAGTCCCAAAATAAATACACAGCAGCAACAAGATACCCAATCAATCAATTTCACACCAAGGTAAAGCAGGTATTCTAACCTAGCATGTTTCACATAATTCAATTAGGACAGTAGAGCAAATAAGCAGTTAAATCAATTAGACATGCTTTCCTAAGCTAATAACAGGCTTAACTTGCAAGTAATGTAAATAGGAAAGGAAAACAACAAATTCTAAGTTCTTAATGGAAACCGGATTTTTCAATAATTAGAACAAGTACGCACTCGTCACCTTACGTACAAGGCATTTCAATTAACAAATATACCAATCCTAAGGGGAAGGTCCCCCACACAAGGTTAGGCAAGCCACTTACCTCGAACCAGCTCAATAATCAACCCGAAACCACGTTCTTGCCACGAGTATTCGACTCCAAACGGCCCAAATCTATTCAATTCAATTTCATAATGTAAATAATACCTCAAGTAACTGATTCTACAAATAAACTCTAAGCTAATACGCAAAATTAGGTAAAATAACCAAAACACCCCTCGGGCCCACGTCTCGGATTCCGAAATTTCTCGAAGATAAATTCTACCCATAGATTTACTAACTCAAATATACAATTTGCTCTAATTTTCATGCTCAAATTCAAGGTAAAATTTCAAAATTCCAAATTCTAGGTCTTCCCCAAAAATCCCAAATTTATACTAATTTTTCATGTCTAAATCCATGTAAGATCACATATTTAACTAAAAAATAGGAAGAAATCAGTTACCTAGTGTTGCTTGGTGAAAATACCTCCTTGAGCTCTCCAAAATCGTCCAAGACAAATGAAAGAAATGGGCCAAAACTCGTGTTTAAAACAATCTGCCCAGGCTTCATCGGGTTGTACCTTGCGTTGTGCAGTTTGTATATCCTATTACAATTTTCCCCTACTGTACACCTTCTGTTAAAACGCCCATAACTCCTTGTGAAAATATCCAAATGACAAACGGATTGAAGTTTTAGAAACTAGACTAGAAGATCTTTCATTTGATAGGTTGCACACCATATAACTCTTTATATATTCCGAGATATGAGCTTCTAGAATCGGCTCCATGCATCAGAAAATTCTGTCGAAACTGCTCCACCAGCCATCTTCAATCGATCATAACTTTCTGATAAAATGTCCAAATCATGAATGGTTTAAATTTTTGGAAACTAGAATGCAAGGACACCAACTTTTATGTTTTGCAAATTTTCAGATTCCTTACAGATTTTGAGATATAAGCTTCCAAATTCAGCTTTGCGATTGCACTAGTTGCTGTCAAAACAGCTTTTGCAGAAAATTTCAGCAACTCTTTGGTCCGAAATTCATTCCGTTAACCTCCCGAAATCCACCCGAGGCCCTCGGGATCTTAACCAATTATACCAACATGTCCCAGAACATGATACAAACTCGCTCGAGGACTCAAATCACATCAAACAACGTCAAAATCATGAATCGTACTCCAATCAAAATTTTATGAACTTTGAAGTTTCAAACTTCTACATTCTATGCCGAAATGCATCAAATCACGTCCGATTGACCTTAAATTTTTCACACAAGTCATATTCGACATTACAGACCTGCTCCAACTTTCGGAATTGGAATCCGACCCCCGACATCAAAAAGTCAAACTCTTGGTCAAACTTCTCAAAAACCTTCAAATTTCTATCTTTAGCCAAATGACTTCAAAATGACCTACGGACCTCCGAATTCACTTCCGATCGCGCTCCCAAATCCATAATCACCATACGAAGCTACTCCCAGACTCGGAATCCCAAACGGACATTGATAACACTGAAATGCACTTCAACCCAAACTTATGAAATTTCTTCCAAAATGCTAACTTCCACAATAGGCGCCAAAAACGCTCTCGGGTCATCCAAAACCCGATCCGGGCATACGCCCAAGTCCGAAATCATCATACGAACCTACTGGAACCTTCAGATCCCGATTCCGTGGTCATTTACTCTGAAATCCAATCTTAGTCAATTCTTTCAACTTAAAGCTTCCGAAATGAGAATTCCCTTTCCAAATCAACTCCGAATTCCCCGGAATTCAATTCCGACCATGCCTGCAAGTCATAATACTTGAAGAGAAGCTGCTCATGGCCCCAAACTACTGAGCGACCCGCTAGAGCTCAAAACGACCGGTCGGGTCGTTACATTCTCTCCCACTTAAACATACGTTCGTCCTCGAACGTGCTAAGAACTATGTTGGGGTTGTCCGAAATCACTGTTTAACACCTCGAGCACCTACCCGTGCTACCACAACTCAGCTGGGTACCCTAGCTCGATCAATCTGAAGATATCCTTTTTCACTTAAGCAAATAAGCCTTAGAGCCCAATTCCTACATCCGGAATTCTCTGCCAGGCCTGTTCCAACATACGCTCACCGCATCAATAACTACCCGCAGCACCAAAAACATGACTGCATACCTTAGCTGAATTCACACCTTGCGCCACTTTACTCACAGGACCACAATAACATTCCCTGATCAAATTAGTCGAAATTCCACGAATCTGATGCTCCCATTGCACCTCATGACCTACATAGGTCTTGCTCTAACTCTTACAATACAGCCAAGATGGAAGAGGTGTGTAGAAATTCATACCCAACAGAATCATTGGGTCTATACTCCTAATAAGAACACCTCATCTTGAACCAAATAATGGTCCTAGCTCCTTAATATACTTCATATAATCAGATTGCACTGATCCTAAATCCAATGATCTCGTCTCACCCAGTACGAATCGCTCAGGCAATAAGCCACCCCGGACATGATCAAAAGTCTCATATGTTGCCACAATGTGCCAATAGGCTATGAACTAGAACGTGACAAAAGGAAAACGAACTCTAGAAGGAACTACTCAACTCACGCACTAATATGGACTTCCATTAGAAAATAGGAAGCAAGGCATACAAAAATAGCATATAGAAAACTGTACTCAACATCACACTGTTGCGGCGTGCAACCCGATCCAAATAACATACCCATGGCGGCGTGCCACCCGATCCAGACATAGAATTCACAGAAGGAGATATATATCAAGCTAAGTTGCTCATTACAACAAAATACCGAATATCGGTCACAAGCACGCTAAGTGCATAATACCATCCCTGAGGAGACATATAGTGCCATAGGCTACAAAACTCAAGCACAACTGAGGTGCGATATACGATCTGAATCTCGAGAGCCATCCTGCTCATACAACATCATCTCTATGCGGAACCTCAACACATAAGAAATTCACCAAGTCGTCTCACAACTCATACGGCACAATATATCATTACATGAAATAGCTGACGACGAAATAGTACCCCGACTACTTGCCCAAAGGAGCGCATTGCTGAAATGAACACATCTGGCCTGATATAGAGCCCATATTCACATTTAGATCCATCCACAGACCTCAAGCTGATTCTGATCACACTGAACTAGGCTAATAACCTTTCGAAGGTCCATAATAACTCCTTTTTTCTCATAACACACGAGAACTACCATCATAACCGGAGCATCCTCCACGGGCCACAACCCAATAAGTCGAGTGCCCTCCAAGCATAAATTCTCAAATTAATGATATCACCACCATCTTCATCCTTGGTTTAAATCTTCAATCAATCAGGTGACTACATGCCACGCTTATACAATCTTCCTGTGGGGCACGCTCCCACGACCTTCCGTAACAGACAACAAGTATGCGTATCCATACCACCAGTCGCACTAACACTTAGAAAGCGTTCAAGAATCCATAACCAGGGTGCAAGGCCTTTTTCACAAAACACCCCTCTCAGGTGACGCTGAAGACGATACCCACTTACTATAAACATCGAAACTCCTTTACTGCTCCTCCGAGCTTGTGACATCCTTGTCAACACCGAACTGCAACCTTGATCCTCACTTCAAATTCCATACCACTCACTGCACCCAACATGCCAATATATGATAGAACACGATTTTCATCATAACTCCGTAACCACTAATAGATTAACACTTCATCATATAAAACTTTTCACTTAACTCACTTCAGGAGAACTATAGCAACACACAGGTGATTTCTCATAACCGTACAATATGCAAATCTCTAAGTAGTGGTCTAAGCGACCATAGCCCTTCCAGGATCCACCTACACATGACAGGCCATAACAGTGGAATACTTCTGAATAACATCAATTACGGCGGTCGACAAGCCTCACACGTGCCGTCACAAATCACTTGCATAACTTGATCACGTTGAAAGAACTGATCACTACCACCAATATGCCAATTCAACTATGGCTAACCAATCTATCTTCTTCCAAACTAATTCTTGATTGACTTAGAAATAATAATAACTCCATTCAACACATAACACACTCCATCCGCACTCATCCCGAGTGACCTTGAATCACGAGACCATGTTGTCTCAAATCCCACGAACCATTTCATACCTCCCAAACACTACACTGCAAGTCAAAACATCATAGAACATTCTGTGCCTCTTCTCATAAGTTGCTACAAAGCTTGATTCTTAACCGTACCTATAGGCTCGCAATCATTAGGCACCATGCTTTGCCCCTTTGAATCCACTAGGACCTTTGTTGAGAGCCACCCGCTCTGACTTGGCCCCGAATATAATCAACTCCACGAATCTTCTAGCACATGAATACCCTCTCGATGAAGCACCCGGCAGAATCACTTCCCTTGAAACCCGCATCTATACAAGGCATAAATCCTGAATCCTTCCCCAAGTCTGAATATGAGCCAATAAGGCTAACCATAGCATACCTTTAACAATTCTTTTGCTCAAATTACCACTTAGCTTGAAGCCAGTATTACACAACTCTGAAATTCATCAGGATTCTTTATCTCTTATTGACATAACCTTGCGCAATCAACCGCCATAATTCTCGGAATCTTTCTGTAAAACCCCTTTTTATACTCTGAATCATTAACCACATTCACACGACCGGTCTCTTTGCGGTATAACCAATAGAATTCTTCGCAAAAGCTTCGCCAACCATGCGACCGCCGATCTGCTCACTAGAGATAACCCGCCTGTGGAATTTACGTGCCGACATCTTCCAACGCTGCTGCACGGGGTACAATCACTACGACATCAATAACCCATCCTGAGTCCGAGCTCACTCTCTGGCTGCACAAGTCCATTCACCCCTTGTGGACATCAATTAAATTTGTGGCAACATCCTTCCAATTCAAAGTTACGTTGTATCCTTCTTCATTTCAAGTACCTCCTTTCCGTTATATCAAATCTCCTGCCGCATATTAGCCCATACTTCAAATTAGATCCATAGAACCCAATCATCAATCACTAAAATTCCCAAGTCGTTCCAAACTCTTTAAGGTGCGTAGTCATCCTAACACAAAGCCCATATGCAACTCCGCCACTCTCCCACTTTGGCGGAACTCACCCCTCTAATCGACCACTCGACCTTTGCTTCTTATACCTGGCCTTCTAGAAATTTTAACCACCGCCTGACACTCCCCACATGTCCTTCCTCATCCTTTGCTGCTTAGTTGTTGCCTTAATAATATCTATCTTCGTACCACTTGAACCCACAAATCGCTACTAACTTTAAACCTTTTTGGAGATCATCTTTCTCGAGCCGTCGACATTAGAAACACCGATTCAATCTTGAACCATCGCACCCCGCGATATCAAACAGTCGTTTCTCCAATATTATTTCACAATATCCTACCCCAAGGGCGAATTGCAGAAGACCATAACACCGGCGAACATAACACATACAATCGAGGATGAAGACACTACATCGCAGATAAAAATTCCACCACACTCGAAATTACCAAGTCTCGTTACTCCATCACCCCAAATCTGGACATTCATAGGCCAATTGCTTTTCCTCTGCCGGAAGTGAAATATCATATCTCTGAATCGTGCATTGAGTAGATTTCCTTTCAACTCATTCACCGCCCTAACACATAGGCAAGTCGCCTACCATCAAGTCAATACTGTGCGATAACCAATCGCGAGCATCATAGCAACCTGTGCATAGCCTCCTAGCTCTTAGAAGCACAACTATCGAGCCGAAATGATAGAAAAATCCTTCCGCAAGGCGACGACAATAGCTCACCCAACTATACCGGGAGAAACATCCCGCACCACATCTGTAGTACCATTACAATTCTTCAATTCTCGATTTATAACAAGCGGTTCGCGTCGTGTAAGATTGAGTAGGAAGGAAACAAGGGCATAAGCCTCAACGAATCAAGTCGCACGATGAGGAAATCAAGAAGGGAAGTGCTCCTAATAGTTACATAGCCTCTCGTAGATAAGTACAGACGTCTCCAAACCGATCACAGCGACTCTAATAAACCGACTTGTGATTCATGACTCCTATGAACCTAGAGCTCTGATACCAACTTGTCACGACCCCGGTTCGCCCTCCGTGAACCATCATGATGGCACCTAGTTTCTACGCCTAGGTAAGCCTAAAATGCGGAAAATAAACCAATTTGCGGAAGAAACAAGTTAAAACAGAGATAGAGTAGTAAAACAAAGTATAAAAGTGCCGCTCGGCATACACAACGTTAACTCTCAAAAACTAATACATATTCCCAAAACCCGGAAACCCATGAATCACAAGCTAAGAATACTACATAGTGTTCTAACTCCAGAAGGTCTAAACAAAGTAAATACAGAAGGGTTGTAACTACAAGAGAGAATAGAGAGAGACTCTTCGGTCTGCGGACGGGCCAGATATACCTTGAAGTCTCCGAAAGATCGCCTCGCCTCAAGGATGGTAAGTCTGAGTAGAGGTACCTAGATCTGCACATGAAAAATATGCGCAGGAAGGGCATGAGTACACCACAGCGGTACTCAGTAAGTGCCAAGCCTAACCTCGGTCGGGTAGCGACGAGGAAGGTCAGGGCCCTACTGAGATTAAATATAATATAAGTTCGACAGTGTAAAATAGAGCAATATAAATGAGTGCAGGAGTAAGGGCAACGCAGCATGTAAAGAAACAGAAAACAAGTGATCATGGTAAACAAATACAGTTCAACGCAAAAATAACAACCGGGGGATCTCCCAGGATACCGTCCTGTAGTCCCAAAATATAATATCCGGTGGATCTCCCGGGTGCAGTCCCGTAGTCCAACTCATAAACGTGCAGGGGGATCTCCCGGAATAAAAGTTCGTAGTCCCAAATAAAAATACTCAGTACTAGGGAATCTACCGGGTGCAATCCCGTAGTTCCAATGTAAAAGTGCAGGGGGATCTCCCGGAATACCAATCCGTAGTCCCAAAGTAAACATATAGGGGAGCTCCCGGGATACCGTCCCGTAGTCCAAAAATAAATACACAGTAGCAACAAAATACACAATCAATCAATTTCACACCAAGGTAAAGCAGGTATTTCTAACCTAGCATGCAAAACATAATTCAATTAGGACAGTAGAGCAAATAAGCAGTTAAATCAATTAGACATGCTTTCCTAAGCTAATAACAGGCTTAACTTCCAAGTAATGTAAATAGGAGAGGAAAACAACAAATTCTAAATTCTTAATAGAAACCGGATTTTTCAACAATTAGCACAAGTACGCACTCGTCACCTTACGTACAAGGCATTTCAATTAACAAATATACCAATCCTAAGGGGAAGGTCCCCCACACAAGGTTAGGCAAGCCACTTACCTCGAACCAGCTCAATAATCAATCTGAAACCACGTTCTTGCCACGAGTATTCGACTCCAAATGGCCCAAATCTATTCAATTCAATTGCATAATTTAAATAATACTTCAAGTAACTGATTCTACAAATAAACTCTAAGCTAGTACGCGAAATTAGATAAAATGACCAAAACGCCCCTTGAACCGTCTCGGATTTCGAAATTTCTCGAAGATAAATTCTACCTATAGCTTTACTAACTCAAATATACAATTTGCTCTAATTTTCATGCTCAAATTCAAGGTAAAAGTCCAAAATTCCAAATTCTAGGTCTTCCCCAAAAATCCCAAATTTATACTAATTTTCCATGTCTAAATCCATGTAAGATCACATATTTAACTCAAAAATAGGAAGAAATCACTTACCTAGTGTTTCTTGGTGAAAATCCCTCCTTGAGCTCTCCAAAATCGTCCAAGCCAAATGAAAGAAATGGGCCAAAACTCGTGTTTAAAACAATCTGCCCAGGCATCATCGGGTTGTACCTTGCGCTGTGCAGGTTGTACATCCTATCATAATTTTTCCTTGTTGTACACCTTCTATTAAAACGCCCATAACTCCTTGTGAAAATATCCAAATGACCAACGGATTGAAGATTTTGAAACTACACTCAAAGATATTTCATTTGATAGGTTGCACACCATATAACTCTTTATATATTCGGAGATATGAGCTTCTAAAGTCGGCTCCATGCATCAGAAAAAATTCTGTCGAAAATGCTCCACCAGCCATCTTCAATCGATCATAACTTTTTCATAAAATGTCCAAATCATGAATGGTTTAACTTTATGGAAATTAGAATTCAAGGGCAACAACTTTTATGTTTTGCAAATTTTCAGATTCCTTATAGATTTCGAGATATAAGCTTCCAAATTCAGCTCCGCGATTGCACTAGTTGCTGTCAAAACAGCTTTCTGCAGAAAATTTCAGCAACTCTTTGATCCGAAATTCATTCCGTTAACCTCCTGAAATCCACCCGAGGCCCTCGAAATCTTAACCAATTATAACAACATGTCCCAAAACATGATACGAACTCGCTCGAGGCCTCAAATCACATCAAATAACGTCAAACTTTATGAACTTCGAAATTTCAAACTTCTCATTCGATGCCGAATCCCGTCAAATCACGTCCGATTGACCTCAAATGTTCCACACAAGTCATATTAGACATTATGGACCTGCTCCAACTTTCGGAATTGGAATCCGACCCCGATATCAAAAAGTCAAACTCTCGGTCAAACTTCTCAAAAACCTTCAAATTTCTATCTTTAGCCAAATTACTTCAAAATGACCTGCGAACCTCCGAATTCACTTCCGATCGCGCTCCCAACTCCATAATCACCATATGGAGATACTCCCTGACTCGGAATCCCAAACGGACGTCGATAACACTGAAATGCACTTCAACCCAAACTTATGAAATTTCTTCCAAAATGCTATCTTCCACAATAGGCGCCAAAAATGCTCCCGGGTCATCCAAAACCCCATCCGGGCATACGCCCAAGTCCGAAATCATCATACGAACCTACTGGAACCTTCAGATCCCAATTCCGAGGTCGTTTACTCTGAAATCCAATCTTAGTCAATTCTTTAAACTTAAAGCTTCCGAAATGAGAATTCCCTTTCCAAATCAACTCTGAATTCCCCGGAATTCAATTCCGACCATGCGTGCAAGTCATAATACCTGAAGTGAAGTTGCTCATGGCCCTAAACTACTGAGCGACGCGCTAGAGCTCAAAACGACCGGTCGGGTCGTTACAGCGCCCAATTTGTGAGTGCTCCAAATTTTTTGACCAATACAGATTCAGTTTCTTGCTTGGTCAAGTCATTTCCCTTTACGCCAGTTGTAAATGCGGTTACATGGTCCCGTGGATCAGTTGTTCCATCGTACTTCGGAATATCGGGCATCTTGAATTTTTTTTGGAATCGGCAAAGGAGCGGCACTTGGCTTTCAAGGTTGTTGAGAATATTTCTCCATATCTATTCCCCTGATTATTGGCAGTATACCAGGTATCTGCTCTATGCAATCGCTCTGCTCCTTGAGTTGTTTCTGCAAAGTTAGTACTAAACTTTGTAAATCAGAATTAACTGGGTTATCTAACCCTCCATCGCGAGATTCGTCGAGAGTTCCTCCGCTGCCTGAGTTAACGAGTCCCGAGCGTGGATTCTCTATGGTCGCGGTCTTGTTTGGAGGTGGAGTTGGTGGTAAGGTTGGCAACCCACTAACAAAAGCTTGAAGAGCATTGCTGACCTGTTCTGTAATTAATTATTTCAATGCTGCATCGATACCTTGATCATTCCCACGCCGGTCATTCATATGCGATTCAGATCTGTTAGGTGTCCCTTCTCGAGATTGTCGAGGAGACTTTCGTGGCGAGGATATTGGAGTTCCATCTCCTTGTTGATTTTGCCAATTCAACTGATGTTGCTGATTTTGTTGGTTTTGTAGGTTTTGTTGGTTGTTGTCGTTGACGTTCGACATGATTTTTTAGCAGAAGGATGGATTTGGAAAGTGGAAAGATCATCATATTCCCGGTAACGGAACCAATTTGTTTAACCAGAAAATAGGAATTTCGGTCAAAGCTTATTTTAGAAGTACTCGGGCTACTGATTATCAAATAAAAGAATATCTTAGCGATGAAATAAGAACAAAAAATGGTAATGTAGTCGGTTTAAAGCAAAGTAAATAAGTATATTCCAATAAAAATCAGCACATGTCCTTATAAGTAAAATTCCCTTCCCTTATATAGGAATCTATAAGTACAACATCTCTTCCCTTTTATGAATAAATTATTAGTACATTAATGACATTAATGAGACGTTATGATTGGCAATCGTAACTGTTGAGGAAGATTCTGCAACGTCTATGATCATTCATGCGCATTAATTGACGATCCATGAATCTTCTTCCTTTTTAGTCTTGATTCATTATACCGGTGTCTCTTCATATAGCAATTCACATTCGAGCACCCATACCCTTTTTATCTCGGGGGTGATTTACTCGTACCTACTATGACTCGTGTCTCTTTTAATGCATCTCCCCTGCTGTCGCTTTCTTAGTGATCCACGTGTTTTATCACATTAGCCACATATATAAATCCACGTGTAATATTTATTTTCCCCAATACAGGCAGGAAATCAAAACAAAGGTGATAGAGAGCAAAAGGGATGACTGTAAAGCTAATATTAATTCTATTTTGCTGTATGATACTAGTTCCTAAGGTGAATCGAGAGCATACTCATAGGTTAGATGCTACACTATCATGCTTTATGCCCTCGCACAGGGAAGTGAGCAAATCTTTAAAGAGGCATCTTTGTATTGGTGGTGAAAAAGAGTTACACGTGGAATATTAGACTGCTGACATGGAATAACGCGTGGAACAATAATATAGCAATATGTGGCAGTCTTATTTGATAGAGTAAGAAAAGGCACGGGAAGAAATACCCACAAGGCAGTACCGGGCCTAACAGCTGGCAAGGAATGAATAAATAGCAAAAAGAAGGAAATAAAGAAAAGGAATCTGAACAGATATAAGGCATTTATAGCAATAGATGCGTCAGTTATAAAAATCTAAAATAATGGACAATCAATATCATTAATGCTCATAATTAGCTCAAATTATGGGGGAAAACCATTACTGTTAACTTATATGAGTCCACCAAACTATAGAGCACCTGATCCTCTATGATTTTCTACTGAGAGTACTTATGAAGCAGTAAGTAAAAGAGGCACGGGATTTTTACGTGAAAAAATCCCACTCAAGGGGACAAAAACCACGACCTACACTTGTAGGCTTTCAACTTCACTAACTTGTAATCTCTCTATTACAAGCCACTTTGTAATGACTCTATTACAAAGACTTCAACTTAACTAACTTGTGATACCCTTACCACAAGCCACTTTGTCACTCTCTAGTTACAAAGACTTTAACTTATGACTAACTCTAGTCACAACACAAACTTGGAGGGTTTGTGATTTTTGGGTTCCTAAAAAAGAAAGCAAGATAGGAGTTACACTGAAGCACAAATAACAAGATTACAACTCAACTACGGATACACATAGACTCATTGTGAAACTGATCCTTTATTGGAGTTGTCTTCTTGTTCTTGACACACTAGTGACTTCAATGTTGGATCAACACTTTAATGCTTGAGAGAATATCACTAAATGCACAAGTGAGTATGTTGTGCCTTGCACCAGGTTGTTACACTACAAAAGACATCACAGTGGTGATGTCAATTCTTGGTACACGCTTCTTCCCAATGAGAAGTGACTGCTGCACTGTCGCGTTTACAGTTGCGGACAGTCACTTTCTACAGTTGCGTTCCAGTTGTATAGTTGACTTGTACTTCTGTCAGAGAACCCTAAGGGACCATGTCCCTGTTGTGTTCCTCTTTGTACAGTTGCAGACAGTCACTTTCTACAGTTGCGTTCCAGCTGTATAGTTGACTTGTACTTCTGTCAGAGAACCCTAAGGGACCAGGTCCCTGTTGTGTTCCTCTTTGTAGTTGTTCATTCATTTGCTGGAGATCAGACTGGACATTGTTCATTTGACATGTGTACCAAGGAGGTCAGGTTCTCTATCTGGTTCTTTACAATAAGTTTGTTAGATCATAAAACATAAGAAGCATAAGGCAAAGACATTGAAAACCCATCAGCTACTATTGTATATTCTTATATAAGGGCACAGAATACTATTTGTAAAGACACATCTGAGACAATATTGAAATATACACTTTTCTTTTCTGCTATCTCAAAATTCTCTACTTTGACCTTGCACTCAATTATTTCCTTAGTTATTCTTGTTATTTTCCTTTGATACCGTTGAGAAAGTAAAGCTAAACTTGGTTATTAGTAACCCATTTTCTTGTAAAATTAGACTTTGACCGAAAGACATATTTTTGGTTAAACAAATTGGTTCCATTACCAGGAATCTGATAATGTTTTCACTTTCCAAATTCACTTTTCTGTCAAACAATCATGTCGACTGCCAACGACAACAACCAACTGAACCAACTGAACCAATAGGAGGGAGGAACTCCAATCCCTTCACCTCAAAATTCTCCTCAGCAGTCCCGGGAAGGGACACCTCAAAGATCAACATCACACACGAATGATCATCAAGGTGACGAGCAAACTGCCGAAGACGCATTAAAACAACTAATTGCGGAACATGTCAACAATGCTCTTCAAAATTTTGTCAGTGGATTGCCAACTGTGCCACCAGCTCCACCTCCAAACAGCACTACAACTACAAAAAACCCACGCTCGGGACTTGCTAATTCTGGAAGCGGAGGAACTCCCAGCGAATCTCGCGATGGAAGGTCAGGTATACCAAATAATTCTGATTTACAAAGTTTAGTACTAACTTTGCAGAAGCAGCTCAAGGAGAAAAACGATCGCATAGAACAAATACCTGGTGTACCACCCGTGATTAAAGGAGTGGATATTGACAAATATTCACCATAGCCTGGGAGCCAAGTGCAACTCCCTTGTCAATTCCAACGAAGTTTAAAATGCCCGATATTCCGAAGTATGATGGAACAACCGACCCACGAGATCATGTAACTGCATTTACAATTGGCGTGAAAGGCAATGATTTAACCAAGCAAGAAATTGAGTCAGTGCTGTTCAAAACATTTGGCGAAACACTCACGAAAGGAGCACTAACATGGTATTCTCTTTTACCAGAAAATTCTTTTGATTTTTTTGCTGAGCTTGCAGATTCATTTATAAAAGCACATTCGGGAGCTCAAAAAGTTGAAAAGATGATGGAAGACATCTTTAAAATAAAACAAGGAGATACGGAGCTACTCAGGGAATTTGTGGATAGATTTCAACGTGAAAGAATGATGTTACTGCGAGTACCAGATAATTAGGCGGCCATGGCGTTTGCAAGTAACTTTTTAAATGAAAAAAGTTCAGAACCTACGAGGAAACTCAAGGAAAGCTTAGAAGAATTCCCTGCTACAACTTGGAATGATGTTTACAGCAGGTACAATACGAAACTGCGGATAGAAGAAAACACTATTACTCGGTTACGGGATGATGAAAGAACAAGTTCGAGGCGACCAGAAACCGAAAAAAGGTCCGGTAAGAACAGGTACGAACCTTACATGGGACCAGCAGGACGGGATTCACGGTCTAAACAAGAAAATCCAAGGTATGGTTGTAGATCAAGAGACAGAGACGCGGGTTCATCATCCAAGTTCGGGAAAGAGCGAGATGCGCGGGATAGCAATGTTAATACAAAGAAAAAGATTGGTGATTATAGTTTCAACATCAGCACTTCTGAGTTGCTAACTGTTTTAAGAAGTATGGGAGATTAGGTGCGGTGGCCAAAAGAAATGATATCGAACCCTAACAGGAGAAATTCAGATTTCTGGTGCAAATTTCATAACGACCACGGCCATAAAACAACATATTGCAGATTGCTACAAGGTGAAATAGAGCATTTGTTAAAACAAGGTTATTTAGCTGATTTGTTCAGTGAAAAGGGTAAGCAAACGTATAAGAAGAATAGACAAGAGCCTCCAAAACCTCCATCGCCAAAAAGGACGGTTAATGTGATAAGCGGAGGTGAGGAGGTCAACAGTGTGACATATACGGCTGCAAAAAAAACATCGAAAGTCACGGTTACCCACGGAAAGCGAGTTCACCAAGTTTTGGAAGAAGACAGTATAACTTTTGATGATGCAGATGGCGTGATGATCCCTCATAACGATGCATTGGTATGTATTTACTAGTACATGATACTAATGTGAAACGAGTTTTGATTGATCCAGGTAGCTTCGTAAATATCATTCTTTTAAGAGTGGTAAACGAGATGCAAGCTGATGACAAAATGGTGCCCAAAGCACGTACCTTATCTGGCTTCGATAATTCAAGTGTTGTTGGAAAAGAGGAAATAGTGCTTACCACATTTGCAGAAGGAGTCGTCAAAGATACGAAATTCCAAGTGATAGATACGAACATGGCATATAATATTATTCTTGGCAGCCCTTGGATTAATGATATGGATGATGTTCCATCTACTTTACATCAAGTTATTAAGTTCCCTTCGCAATGGGGGATTAGATAAATCCGTGGAAATTATGCAGGAGGAAGATCTTTGGTAAAAACTTTAATTAGAGCAGGATATTATTGGCCAAAAATGGAAGAAGATGCAGAAAGTTTTATGGCCAAGTGTAACAAATGCCAACAATATAGAAACAACATGCATCGCCCAGCGGAGCTATTACATCCGGTTATTTCACCATGGCCTTTTATGAAATGGGGGATGGATATCGTAGGTCCACTACCACAAGCCAAAGGAAAGGTACGATTTTTGTTAGTATTAATAGATTATTTTACCAAGTGGGTAGAAGCAGGTGCCTTCAAATAGGTGCGGGAGAAAGAAGCCAGGGACTTTATTTGTCGAAACATCATATGCCGGTTCGGAGTTCCAAAAGAAATCGTATATGATAATGGCCAGCAATTCATAGGTGCGAAATCACAAAATTCTTTCAGAGTTGGAAGATTAAAAGGATAACTTCAACACCTTACCATCTTGTGGCTAATGGACAAGCCGAATCGACAAACAAAGTTTTTATTAATAACTTGAAGAAAAGATTAGAGGAGTCAAAAGGTAAGTGGCCAGAAGTGCTACTAGGAGTCCTATGGGCTTATCGAACGACAGCAAAAATAGGTACGGGAGAGACTCCATTCTCACTTGTGTATGGTGCTGAAGCCTTAATTCCAGTTGAAAGAGGTGAACCAAGTACAAGATATACCCAAGCGACTAGAGAATCAAATGAGGAAGAGATGCAAATAAATCTAGATTTTCATGAAGAAAGGAGAGAAGCGGCTCTGATAAGGATGGCAGCGCAGAAACAAATTATTGAGCGATATTACAATCGGAAAGCATATCTTAAATACTTCAAGATTGGGGTCTTCGTCCTCAAAAAAGTTTTTCAATCGACAAAAGCGGCCAATGCAGGAAAGTTGAGTCCAAATTGGGAAGGACCCTACAGGATTCGAGGCATTACTGGAAAGGGTGCGTATAAGTTAGAAACAATGGAAGGCAAAGTACTCCCATCAAATTAGAATGTTGTTCATTTAAAGAAGTATTACTTCTAAGCAAAGGAAGAACCCCCCGGTCAGGTATCATTCGAGTATGGTATAGTTTTGCTCTTTTTTAATTATACTAAACATTTTAGATGATAAGCAAAAAGCTAACCCTTGCCAAATGATGATATTAGACCCGAAAGACACGAGGAACACTATATTATTTCCGGTCTAGGTTACAACTCTTCTGATGGAAAAAAGGGGTTGAGCAGTCATCATCAAAATATATACTTTCAAGTCCCGTCTGTATTTTCATTTTCAGGGAATGGACCAAAGGAAGAAACGATCCAGTGCTCGAGATTTCATACTTCAAAGATCTAACACTGGGGGGACTATATACATATGAAGAGGCAAAAGGCAAGAAGACAAAAAGTGGTGTCAGGAATTCAAAAAGACAAAAAGTCGGAATTCAAGCCTGAATCAGCCTAAGAGACAAAAATTAAAGCCCTCCAAAATCTTTGAAGAAACTCGGAAAAGAGACACAAATGGATTCAAGATGTACTCCAAGTTCTTATGAGTTTTTAGTCACGGGTTTATAAACACCCAAAATTTTTGAACCTGTTGTAAATAAAACAGTTGTGAAAAGAGTTCTAAATATTTTATTACATAAACAAAGAATGATGTACAAAGTTTGCAAGTTCGAAAGAATAAAACTTCCTCAAATTATTTCTTTTTTACACTTCTTTCATATATTCACATCAATATGAAGATGAGACGTCATCTTCATCAGTGTCGTTTATAAAAGGGCCCTTTTTTATTATTATTTCGTGTCTATCAGAATCACGGAATAATAAAACATTTTTAATGCAAAATTAAATGTTAAAGGGTGAATCAAAAACTCAAACATCACGATAGGCAGAAAAGAAAGCCGAAATTTATATATTAAAAGGCATACGTTTCAAACCCCAAAACAAGACAGGGGTAAATCAACCACTATTCCAAAAAAAAAGGAGAAACTTTCCACAACAAGTTCTAAGCAAAACCATCAAAAAAAAAAAAACTAGGAGGCATCATCCACTGGAACATCAGCAACGGGAGCATCATTGGTAAAGGTAGGGAGATCAGCTTGGGAAGAAGAGGCTTGAATAGCAGCTTCACCAGAAACAAGTATATCACCCTCGGGAATTCCATCTTCAGGTGAAGGAAAGTCTTGACTTTGCTGAGTTCGTTCGATTGCCTCTTTAGCTTTAGCAATCTTAGCGTTGAGATCAAAACCCTCCTAGTTGGCTGCCATTAAGGTCTCGAGGCAAGTATTCAAAAAAGTTCTACTCACTTCAAGTGATATATTATCCTCAAGAGCCTCATAATCTCTCTTCCACTGATCGATTTCAGTCATCAACTCCTCCTTTTCCGTTTTATAAGCGTCAAAAGCTGCCTTCAAAGGAGTTAGGGAACTTTCCAAGAACTTAACCCTGTCAGAAGAGGCATGGAGGTCTTCTTGAGTTTGAGTTAAAGTTTGAACTAATTCTCCGGAATAAGCCTCTTTCTGGTTAAGGATTTCCCTCAAACCCCTTATCTCCTCAGTTGCCTTTGAAAGCTGCTTAGCAAAAGAAGACTCAAAGATATCCTTGTCTTTACCAACTTGGCTTGAAGAAGCTTTTTCAATTGCCAATTCAGCAGCGATCACATGCATTTGTTGCTCTAAGGCATCCTTCTCCTCTGCCAACACTTCCTTCTCCAGTTGAAGACCTTCAAACTGCTCTTTCCAATTGTCAGTGTCACGACCCAAACCGATGAGCCGCGACCGTCACCCGGTACCTTACTCAACCGAGTACCAATGTAACATATCTTTCTTATTACATCATCATAGATAGGTGGGCCAGAAGGCGCGCCATGATACAACTAGAGTAAACATGAGGGAATACCCGACATAGAACGACCCAACCTAATATAGAAACTTATACATGTGACATACGGGCCTAAAAGGCCAAAGTGATCCATGATATACCTTAAATATAGGCCGACAAGGCCATACAAATATCTGTACACATGACATCTGTCTACAAGCCTCTAAGAGTACATACTTATCATAAAGGTCGGGACTGACCCCACCGTACCAACCAATACATGTACTAATCATACTGACCAAATAAGCAACCCCGGAGTAATGGAGTGCATTAACATCTTCCGCTCAGCTGATAGCCTACTTAGAGGACTCTCGACCTGTCTATCAGGACTTGCGGGCATGAAAAGCAGCGTCCCCAGGCAAAAGGGACGTCAGTACAAATAATGTACCGACTTTGTATGGAATGAAAATCAGTAAATAATAGACATGAGAGGAACATGGAGTAAAAGACTCGACATGTAAGTCTGAATAACTCTATAGATAATGAAATACCCATAATTTCATGCATATGCATATGTATGTCATGTCGTGCATAGGTACATGTGTTCATAACATCATCAAGCCTCTGAGGGCATCCCATCATATCATCTCGGCCACTGTGGGCAAATCATCAACGTATACCAGCTGATCAGGTGGTGGTGCGTATATAACGCCGTAACCTTTTTCCATATCCCATA
Source organism: Nicotiana attenuata (assembly GCF_001879085.1). Lineage (NCBI taxonomy): Eukaryota > Viridiplantae > Streptophyta > Magnoliopsida > Solanales > Solanaceae > Nicotiana > Nicotiana attenuata. Next base: position 37,692,206 of record NC_031996.1, on the reverse strand, counting down.
TACATATATATATGCGTATATAACGCCATCAGGTCATGGGTCAATGTGCATTTATAAATGTATGAAATGCATATGAAATGCGTTAATAAAATCTCTCGGTAAGTCATAAGATCATTTTTCCTTTGAATAATATCATGAAGTAAATTTTTTCAACTTACGTATCTTTCTGAGATCCATGAACAGATGATAGAACAATATGACACATGGGGAATCAAGAACATAAGCGTCTCTAGTATTTCTATGAATAGAGTCATTTATGGAAGTTGTGCATTTGCTTGTTTCGTTCGTGTCGTAAAGATCATGCCAAAAAGAAAGAAGGGATAGCCTTAACATACCTGAGTCGATTCTCTTGACAATCCTCTAATACACGTTAATTGCGACAAAATACAGAACAAGTCGTATGAAAAGCTCGAAGTAATCACGTTGCTGTGCAAAGAAAATTTTGGCCGAAAACATTTCCTTAAGAACTTAGCAACAATGTTGCTCTTTTTTTGGAAAATGAATTAACGTGATCTGTTCCTTGGATTAGAAAGTCAGTATTGAGTTGCTATTTGGAAAATGCATTAACATGATATGTTCCTTGGATCAGAAAGTCCTTTATTATGTAAGGTTCTTGGATGCAACTTTCTAAGAGATTAGAAAGTGAATTGAGTTAGGATAAAGCCCACATTTCAAGGATTTGGTGTCACACATAAAACCTTTAAGTGTGCCACCTCCCAATCTTCTTTATGAGTCATTAAAGAGTGATGGGGTGCTGCCACGTTGGGGGGGGGTTAAGCTTATCCCAAGTCTTTAATTAATCACCCACAAATCCTTAATTAACTTGTTAATTCCTCCATTAACCAATTATCTCAAATTACTTAAAATACTACTCACTTTTAACATACCTTATATACCTTATTATCATGGTCATGTAGTACTTTGTATGGCACTAGTCCATAAACACCGGGTATTATGGCTCGGATCGTATTATATCCCAAATTGATCATCTTCAACGAAACTCATTTTCTTTAATTCTTGTACCCTTTATCCTTCATGGCACTTACTTATCGCTTGTTATAAATAGCATAAATACGTTAACGTCAAGATAATCTCATCCCCGAGTCTACGTCGATTAATTGAAGACGAAACTTTTAACGTACGAAAATGCGAGATGTAACACGTAACATCTCATTTCCGATCTTATATCAATTTACTCTTGGCGTACTTCTACGTACAAAAACATGGGGTGTAACAGTCAACTTTAGTACGGTAATCAGCAATTTGTTGGTCAACATGGGCGATTCTTTTCATGAGTTCCGTGCCTATCAAGTTGATCTATGAAGGAAGAAAAGAAGTTACTAGTAGAATGAAAAGGGAAAAAAGAAGTAGTAAAGTCAAAACTCGAACCTTCAAAGATGAATGAACAATATTATTCATCCAAGTCAAAGAACTATGACTTTCTAACTTTGCCTTCTCCATGGGGCCTAACAAAGGCTTCAACCATTCGTCGGCTTGGCCCGACTTCGTCAATAAGTTCCCACCTTCAGGAACTTCAACAACAATTTTCTTCATCACTTTTTTGCCACCGGAAGGATCAACTTCCATGTGATAAGTGGTAGCAGTCAAAATAGCAGATGAAGTGAAAACAGCCGCGGGGGGAGCATCAGCAGCAACTTTAGGAAAGGGGACTTGAGGATAATCGGGAACTGACGGTGGAAAAGAGGTAAGGGGCAACTCCTCAGAAACGGGCTCAAAGGCACCTTCACTTTCGAAACCATGAATAAACAGTTGTTTAGCAGAAGCAGGGAGGGATCGTTCACTTCTTTATCAGAAATCAGTAATGGAGCATTTTCTGGTTCATCTAAAGGCCTAGGAGGATTTGAGCTTGAAGGAGGGGTAGTTTCATCATCGGAAATAAAACGTCTCCTGACTCGGGGTCTACAAACTAAAGAACCTTTCTTTGGTTCTTCTTCTCCCTCCGAGCCACGGGCTCCATCAACCTTCCTCTTTGAAGAAGAGCTCAAAATTCTTTCTTGAGCAAGACTCACCATAAGTCTTGCAGATGAAACACAAGTGAGACTGACACCACGAATGGGAAATCCTAACAAAAGAAAGGAGTCATGGTAAGAAACTCTTAAGTTAGCAAAAGAGAAATAGAAGAAGACTGAGCAGGAAAAAGTACCGTGTGTTTTAACTTTCCACCCAAATCTCTGAGAGAGATACTTCTAAGATCTTCTCTCCATAGGGGCAACAGATAGCAACTTTCCTACCCAAGCACGGAAGTTGGAGATTTCCTTAGAAACTTCCATAGCTGCTGAAAAAGTAGGGGTGAGAATGCATGAGAATCAATTTTGAGAAAGGAAAAAGGTGAGATACAAATACTTACGTGCAAAATTCCACTTTTCTGGAAAAGGCATGTTTTCTTCACCCACCAAAGCACTATCGCGCCCTTTTTTCTCGCGAAATCGGGTTTTGACATGTGACAACTCTTTTAAGGAAAGCGTTAAAAGAGAAAGTCGCCACCTAATGGGTTTGAGGTGCGTTAGGACACCTATTTACAAATAACTTAGGTTTAACCAGTTTGCGTCACCAAAGATCGGGTAAGGGCTCAAATTGCCTCGAATAGAAGGTGTTAGGCACTCTTCGAGGTCCACAACTGTGGTCCCGGCCGAACTCGAATTATATGAATTGGTCGAACAAAGACAAAGAAAACAAGGAGTTTCGGAAGTTCATTATTAAACACAAGTAATTGATTTAAAGGCAAGATGGGGGGTCCTAATTTTTTAGCCTAAATGATCACCCCGTGCAACATAAATAATACTTCGTAACTCCCTCAAGATGGGGTGTTACTTGTATTATTCAGAGGGCACAGACTATCATCTCCATCTACCCAATTACTATCTTTAAGTTGTTACCTAAAGCGCACTAATTGATTCTAAATCGTGCCTTATGCATGCACTACCCGTCCCATGCCTATGATCCATGGGGTTTTGGACCTCTATTTGGATAGTTCTAAACCTTATCTGGGCTGCTCAAAATTGCAAAATCTAGGAGACAAGCAAAACATATAAAGACTTCACATAAAAAGCAACTAAAGGCTCACATTGACCCCCACACTTAGAAAGCAAATGCACGCAAACACATAAGCAAATTAGGAGATTTCAGAATTCAGAACCTTAAATCTACAAACATGATTTCTAGATGACTTTGAATCAAAGTACGGGCAGTTTCAGATGCATGGTATCACTTTAAACCTATAGACATCGTTTCCAAATGAAATACACAGTGCTTGGCAGTGGTGATCATTGGAAATACTCAGAATTACTCAGTTTGGATCCTATAGGCATGCTTTCTAATAGTTTGCAAAATAAGGCAGTAGAATAGTTGGATAGTTCCATTACCAGTGTTTTATCAACATACTCCCTAGGTGAGCGGTAGAGTCCTATAGGTAGGATTTCTATGAATGAGCGCTTGAAATTGGTTCTTTATCTTTTCATTCCTATGGGCATACTTTCTAGGCGGACAGTATAATGGAATGATAGAAATAGCAGCTATCTTGATTATGTTCCTATAGGCATGATATCTACATCAAAGAGCAGGCATTCATGACTTAATGTAATCCTATATGCATGATATCTATGTGAATATTGTGAAGAGCATGTATTTATCACTCAGTGTAATCATATAGGCGTGGTGTCTAACATGAGGCAATTTGAATAAATTACTGTATTGCAGTATAATAGGCAGTCAGAAATGCGTGAAAAGACATGTGAGCAGATGAGATCATTTATGTCTTATAGGCATGTTATCTAACAGAACACATCAAAGCGGAGCATGTTGAACATGTTAAACACTTAGATCATATAGACAGTATTTCTACTCTTTCATGCAAACATTAGAATAGACCCATTTTCCCAATTTTACTAATACCCCAATTGTTATTACAGAATTATTACAGGCCCAATGAATGAAATAAATTACAAAGTTATAAAATAACTATAGTAAGCCTTAGACAAGCCCAAAGTATACCCGGCCAGGTCAGGCCTTCAATTTCAAGTCCACATAGTTTCACAACAGTCCAGAAAATAATCTTCAGAGCCAAAAACCCAATAGCCATCAATGATTCAGAAAACAACCATGTACATAAGCCCATTGGCTCATTCAGTAGGTACAGAAGGGGTAGGATGGAGCATTTAGGGCAGAGTGCCAAGGAACCTTAGACCCTAGTGTGTCAGAGTTCACAAGGGCCTCAGATGGACCCCGAGCAGTGCTCACACTAGGGAGGTCAGTAGTAAGAGCCTTGATAGCCTTGGCTTTCAGTCGGCTAAGAATAAGAGATTCAGAGAGCATAAGTAACAAATGAGGGAGAATGGGCAATGTTTGAAGGGGCAGAAGTTGAGAACACAAAGCAACTAAACAAATAGGTCACAAGATTTAGAAGAAGGTTCAGCAAGACTCAGAAGTAGGTTCAGCAGGATTTCAACTCTTAGGAAAACACCACATAGATAGCCACACATTGAAAGAGCTGGGGAAAGAAACAAGTTTGCAGGACTATCAATCATGACACTAAACCAATTGAGGCTGAAGAGGTTCAGATTAAGCTAAACATGCATCCTAGGGTCATGCTAATCAGTATTCAGACATGATGGGGAACATATTTTGTGATAAGCACTGGAAGAAACAAGGTATCAAATGAACAAGGGACAGACTAGAAAACATATTAGCTGTGACGACCCAAAGGGGTCATCACATGTTTTCTTATTCACTTTGTGCTTTCGAGGCCTTGAAAATCTCATTTAGGGTTGCCTCGATTTGCGTGTGCAGTCCGGGCGCGTAGCCGGAAAGCTTAAATATGAAATTCCGTGAAAAATGCTAAGTTTTGATATTAAAATGAATAAATTTGACTCTGGTCAATATTTTGGGTAAACGGACCCGGACCCATGATTTGACGGTCCCGGAGGGTCCGTAGAAAAATATGGAACTCGGGCGTATGCCCGGAATAAAATTCTGAGGTCCTAAGCCCGAGAAATGAATTTTAGAGTAAAATCATTTTTCTGAAATTATTAAGGAAAATTGAAATGAAAATCAATTAGAACGTGTTGGTATCGGGCCCGTATTTTGGTTCCGGCGCCCGGTACAGGTTTTATATGTGATTTAAGATATTTCTGTGAAGTTTGGTTGAAATCGGACGTCGTTTGACGTGTTTTGGACTATAAGTTCTAAATTTGAAAATTTATGAAGTTTGAAGAAAAACTATTGGTTTTGAGGCTTGATTCATTGTTTTTGATGTTATTTTGGCGATTTGATCGCACGGTTGAGTTCGTAGGATGTTGTTGAGTCAGTGTGTGTGATTGGTTAGGAGCCCCGGGGGCTCGGGAGTGTTTTCGGAGGTGTTCGGGGTGGTTTTGAACTTAGAAAAAAATTGCAGAAAAATAGGCTCCAGCTGTTGCAGAAAAACCTTCTTCGCGATCCCGGAGCATCACTTCGCGATGCCTTTGATTTTCTTCCTTCGCGATCGCGTATCTCTTCACGCGTTCGCATAAGCCAAGCTTGGGACCCCAGTAATTTCCTCTTCACGTTCGCATTCACATGTTCGCGAACGCGTAGCCTTGTAGCCTTCTTCATCACGTTCGTGTGGGCCTTCACGCGTTCGCATAGACCTAAATCCTGGACCCCAGCCTTTTCTCTTCGCGTTCGCGTCCTCCCCAATCGCGAACGCGATGCACAGTTAGGTCAACCCTTCGCGAACGCGGCTCCCTTCCCGAGAATGCGAAGGGAAAATTTTGCCCAGTTAAATGTTAATTTTCAGAAACAGTACCTACGGGATTCCTTCAAAAATACACGAACTCCCTTCTTCTCCAAGCACTTAGACGTCCATTGAAGCCTCCTTTCTTCAAGACCACTTGGGTTAGTAAATTCCAACTTGTTTTCTTCATTTTCCATCATTATTAATCAAACTCCAAGGCTTAAATCATGTAATTTAAGGTGTAAATTAGGGGAAATGGGTAGAACTAGGGCTTTTCAATTTTCTTTGATTTAGACCTCGTTTTGGGGTCGAATTTGAAAACAAATTGTATATTCGGGCTCGTGGGGGAATGGGTGACATGGAATTGGTTCGAACCTCGGGTTTTGACCAAGCGGGCCCGGGGTCGATTTTGGAATTTTTGGGAGAAAGCTTAGAAATTCATATTTAGGCATTGGGTTTAGTTTGTTTAGCTATTATTAATATTGTAAAGTCATTATTTCATAGATTTGCCCGAGTTGGAGCCGAATTCGAGGGGTAAAGCTATACTAGAGGCTTGAGTTGAGTTTGGAGCATTCGAGGTAAGTGTTTGGTCTAACCCTAGCTTGAGGGAATAGGAGTAGAGTCTTATCTGTTAATTGCTATTTGTCGAGTACGGTGTATAGGCATGGTGACGAGTATCTATACATTGGTGTCGAGCACGACCGTGAGTCCTAATTTGCTAAATTGTCGAATTGGTAATTGTTATTTATGAGGAACTGGTTGGAAATCTTTAACATTGAGCCACTAATTGTTGGGACTAAGTGTGGATTTAATTTTGTTAAGTAGAGATTGAATGAGTTTGGTTATAGCTGGATCCCCCTTGCCGGGATGGTTTATTATATTATCTTATTCCATTGCCGGGATAGCTTATTATAACATCTTTCTCCCTTGCCGGGATTATATTGTATATTGTGCTGTATGAAATGGGATCGTGTGGCACGCCGACCACGAGATATTATGAAATGGGATCGTGTGGCACAGCGACCACGAGATATTATGAAATGGGATCGTGTGGCACGCCGACCACGAGATATTATGAAATGGGATCGAGTGGTACGCCTACCACGTGATATTATGAAATGGGATCGAGTGGTACGCCTACCACGTGATATTATGAAATGGGATCGAGTGGTACGCCTACCACGTGATATTATGAAATGGGATCGAGTGGTACGCCTACCACGAGATATTATGAAATGGGATCGAGTGGTACGCCTAACACGTGATATGATGAATTGGGATCGTGTTGCACGCCTGCAACGAGAGAAAATTAAAACAAGTGAAAGTGATTTGTTTTTCCCTTATTCTGTGTTAGAAGAGATCAGATGTAGTTTCTTTTGTTATCCCTGATATTCGATTTTATCTGCTACCCCATAAGTATGTTCCCCCTCCCAGCTTTAATTGTTTACTTTCCGCTATTACTTTGTGGTACTTGTATATATACATATCTGCACAGGTTTATCTAGTAGTCTGGTCTAGCCTCATCACTACTTCGCCAGGGTTAGGCTAGGCACTTACCAGCACATGGGGTCGGTTGTGCTGATGCTACACTCTGTGCATCTTTTTGCACAGATCCAGGTGTGGAGCAGCATTTGAGTAGCAGTAGCATTCTGGGAGCGAGCCTTCAGTCCGGAGATTTTCGAGGTAGCTTGCTGGCGTCCGCAGGCCCGGAGTCCCTTTCTATTTTGCTCAGTTTGTTATCATTGTACCGAAACAGACAGTCTTATGTTTCATTCAAACCTTGTATTTAGTATTCTGTAGAAGTTCGTGTGTATTGTGACACCAGTCTTGGGTAGAGGTTTTTGTTAAACTTCCACATTTCATTCGGTTAATCATATTTGAGACTTCCGTTTTATCATATTATGTTTTGTTTTCATTAAATGGACGATAATTTGTAAAAGAAGTAAATTGAGTTGGCTTGCCTAGCTCCTATTAGTAGGCGCCATCACAACTCCCGAGGGTGGGAAATCCGGGTCGTGACAAGTTGGTATCAGAGCTCTAGGTTACATAGGTCTCACAACTCACGGACAAACTCGGTAGAGTCTGAGGGATTGATACGGAGACGTCTGTATTTATCCCCGAGAGGCTACAGAGTTAGGAAAGTTTCATATTTGTTCTTTCTTGTCGTGCGGTTCTATTTCTCAAGTACCGATTGAATTTCTACTCTATTCTTCCGCAGAAGGCGAGAACACGCGCGTCCCCATCTACCGCTCAGCAGTCCGAGTCCCCCGCAGCAGCCCCAGTGGCAGAGCCTCAGGTTGATTTGGAGGAGGAGGTTCCAGCCCCAGCAGTCCCGGTGGGCCCAGCTCAGGTCCCAGAGGGGTTCATTGCCATCCCAGTTCTTCAGGACGCTCTAGTCCGATTGGTAGGCTTCGTGGAGAGCGTCATTCGAGCGGGCTTGCTTCCAGGAGTTCAGCCAGCGGTGGCAGGTCAGCCGGGCACAGTGGATCAGACCGGGAGTGAGATCACTTTTCAGGAGGCGGCCGATGTGGGCCGTAGAGTCTAGAGGGTTTTGCCACAGGGAGGTGGTCATGGGTCGGATAAGAGGCCCCGTCATGCAGGCAGATTCAGTGGTACCTCATCTGGAGGTAGAGGTTCTTATGGTAGAGGCCATCCTCCTAGGCCCTTTCAGTCAGCTCCCCAGGTCGCTCATGGTACTTCAGGTGGTCATTCAGGTCGACAGGGTCAGCCTCAGTTTCCTCAGCTGCAGTGTTCGTGTAGATGTTATGAGTGTGGTGAGTATGGTCACAACAAGAGGGTTTGCCCGAGGTTGAGGGGTACTCAGCCGCCGCAGACGAGGTCTTGCCATGCTTGTGGCGATCCAAGGCACATTGTCAGATTTTGCCCTCGAGCTTTGAGCAGATCTCAGCATCAGAGTTCTCGTACTGGGATTCGGGCACCAGAGGTTCCTCAGCCTGCCCAGCCAGTTAGAGGCGGTGGCAGGGGTGTTAGAGGTGGAGGTAGAAGTCATAGAGGTGGAGTTCAGGTCGCCAGAGGTAGAGGCCAGCCAGCAGCCAGGCCAGAGGCTGAGTCTTCAGATGCAGACATTGTAGGTACCATTCTGATTCGTATTAGAGATGCTTCAGTGCTATTTGACCGTGGGTCTACGTATTCGTATGTGTCGTCCTGTTTTTGTACCGTACTTGGTCATGCCTAGTAATGCTTTGAGTATTCCTGTTCATGTATCTACACCGGTGGGTGATTCTATAGTGGTCGACCGAGTGCATCGTTCCTGTGTGGTAGTGTTTGAGGGTCATGAGACCTGTGTCGATTTGTTGCTCTTAGACATGGTGGATTTCGATGTCATATTAGGGATGGATGGGTTGTCCCCGTATCATGCTATCTTGGATTGTCACTCCAAAACCGTGACCTTGGCTTTGCCGGATTTGCCCCGATTGGAGTGGAGAGGGACCCCAGGTCATGCCACCCGCAGTGTTATTTCTTATGTGAAGGCTCGACGCATGGTCGAGAATGGGTGCCTAGCTTATTTGGCGTATGCTCGCGATTCCAGCGCAGAGGTCCCTTCTATTGATTTGTTCCTATTGTTCGGAAGTTCCCCGAGGTTCTTCCCTCAGACCTGCCGGGTATGCCGCCCGATAGGGATGTTGATTTTTGTATTGATCTGGCTCCGGGCACTCAGCCATTTTCATTCTGCCGTATCGCATGGCCCCGCCAGAGTTGAAAGAGTTAAAGGATCAGTTGCAGGATTTGCTTGAGAAGGGTTTCATTAGACCCAGCATTTCGCCTTGGGGTGCGCCAGTGTTAATTGTGAAGAAAAAGGATGGTTTGATGAGGATGCGCATTGATTACCGGTAGTTGAACAAGGTAACGATTAAGAACAAGTATCCATTGCCGAGGATTGACGATTTGTTCGACCAGTTTCAGGGTGCAAAGGTGTTTTCAAAGATAGACTTGAGATCTGGTTACCATCAGCTGAGGATTTGGGCGTCTGATGTCCCTAAGACAGCTTTCCGCACTCGGTATGGGCATTATGAATTCATGGTCATGTCTTTTGGATTGACAAATGCCCCAGCAGCTTTCATGGATTTGATGAACCGAGTGTTCAGGCCTTATTTGGATTCGTTCGTGATGGTCTTCATTGATGATATATTGGTATATTCCCGCAGCCAGGAGGAGCACGAGCAGCACCTTAGAGTGGTTCTTCAAACTCTGAGGGGTATTTTGTTATATGCAAAGTTCTCCAAGAGTGAGTTCTGGTTGTGTTCAGTTGCATTTCTGGGCAATGTTGTGTCAGCAGAGAGTATTCAAGCTCAGGGCCTTATGCAGTTTATTGTGATGCTTCCCGTGATGGGCTTAGAGCAGTGTTGATGCAGGACGGCAAAGTCATTGCCTATGCTTCGAGGCAGTTGAAGATTCATGAGAAGAACTATCCAGTTCATGATTTAGAGTTGGCAGCCATAGTTCACGCATCGAAGATTTGGAGGCTTTAGCTGTACGGCGTGGCATGTGAGGTGTTCACGGATCACAGGAGTCTTCAGTATTTGTTCAAGCAAAAGGAGTTGAATTTGAGGCAGAGGAGGTGGTTGGAGTTGTTGAAGGATTATGTCATTCACCATTCTATATCATCCGGGGGAAGGACAATGTGGTGGCCGAGACATTGAGTAGGAAGTCAGCTAGTATGGGCAGTCTTGCTTATATTCCGGTCGGTGAGAGGCCGCCTGCTTTGGATGTTCAGGCTTTAGCCAATCAGTTCGTGAGACTGGATGTTTCTGAGCCCAGTCGCGTGTTAGCTTGCACAGTCGCTCGTTCTTCATTATTGGAGCGTATCCGTGATCAACAGTTTGACAATCCCCATTTGTGTGTCCTTAGAGATACGGTGCAGCGTGGAGGTGCCAAGCAGGTTACCATAGATGCAGATGGAGTTTTGAGATTGCAGGGGGCGAGTTTGTGTGCCCAATGTCGATGGGATTCGAGAGTTGATCTTAGCGGAGGCCCATAGTTCTCGGTATTCTATTCACCCGGGCGCCGCGAAGATGTATCAGGATTTGCGGCAGCATTTTGGGGGCATAGAATGAAGAAAGATGTTGTGACATATGTGGCGCGGTGTTAGAATTGTCAACAGGTTAAGTATGAGCATCAGAGGCCTGGTGGTTTATTTCAGAGGATTGAGCTTCTCGAGTGGAAGTGGGAGAGGATCACTATGACTTCGTTACTGGACTTCTGTTGACCCAGAAGAAATTCGACGCAGTTTGGGTCATTGTAGATAGGCTGACCAAGTCAGCGCATTTCATTCCTATGGCAGTCTCCTGTTCATCCGAGAGGTTAGCTGACATCTATATCCGGGAGATTATTCGCCTTCATGGTGTGCGGGCATCTATCATTTCGGACCGGGGCACGCAGTTTACCTCGCGTTTCTGGAAAGCATTTCAGCGAGAGTTAGGCACCCAGGTGGGGTTGAGCATAGCGTTTCATCCTCAGACGGACGGTCAGTCCGAGTGGACTATTCAGATTTTGGAAGATATGCTCCGAGCTTGTGTTATCGACTTTGGAGGTTCGTGGGATCGGTTTTTGTCTTTAGCAGAGTTCTCCTACAACAACAGCTACCAGTCCAGCATTCAGATGGCTCTATATGAGGCGTTGTATGGTAGGCGATGTCGGTCTCTAGTCGGATGGTTTGAGCCAGGGGAGGCTCGGTTATTGGGTACAGATTTAGTTCAGGAGGCCTTGGATAAGGTCAAGATCATTCAGGACCGGGCTTCGTTCGGCTTAGTTGCGGCAAAAGAGTTATGCAGATCGCAAGGTTCGGGATGTAGCTTTCATGGTTGGTGAGCGGGTATTGCTCCGAGTGTCGCCTATGAAGGGCGTGATGAGATTTGGGAAGAAGGGCAAGCTAAGCCCTAGGTTCATTGGTCCATTTGAGATTCTCGGCCGCCTGGGAGAGGTGGCTTATAGGCTTGCCTTGCCGCCTAGCTTGTCAGCCGTGCATCCAGTTTTTCACGTGTCCATGCTTCGGAGGTATCACGGCGATCCAGCCCTCGTGTTAGATTTCAGCACTGTCCAGTTGGACAAGGATTTGTCTTATGAGGAGGAGCCAGTAGCTATTCTAGACCGCAGGTTCGTCAATTGAGATCCAAGAGTCTTCCTTCTGTTCGTGTTCAGTAGAAAGGTCAGCCTTATGAGGCATCGACCTGGGAGTCCGAGTCCGATGCGGAGCCATTATCCTCATCTTTTCCCGACTCAGGTACTTCTTTCTTTTGTCCGTTCGAGGACGAACGGTTGTTTTAGAGGTGGAGAATCTGACGACCCGAAGGGGTCATCACTTGTTTTCTTATTCATTCTGTGCTTCCGAGGCCTTGAAACCTTATTTAGGGTTGCCTCGATTTGCGTGCGCAGTCCGGGCGCGTAGCTGGAAAGCTTAAATATGAAATTCCGTAAAAAATGGTAAGTTTTGATATTAAAATGAATAAATTTGACTCTGGTCAATATTTTGGGTAAACGGAGATGGACCCGTGATTTGACGGTCCCGGAGGGTCCGTAGAAAAATATAGGACTCGGGCGTATGCCCGGAATCAAATTCCGAGGTCCCAAGCCCGAGAAATGAATTTTTGAGTAAAATTATTTTTCTGAAATTATTAAGGAAAATTGAAATGAAAATCGATTAGAACGTGTTGGTATCCGGCCCGTATTTTGGTTCCGGCGCCCGGTACAGGTCTTATATGTGATTTAAGATATTTGTGTGAAGTTTGGTTGAAATCGGACGTCGTTTGACGTGTTTCGGACTATAAGTTCTAAATTTGAAAGTTTATGAAGTTTGAAGAAAAACTATTGGTTTTGAGGCTTGATTCATTGTTTTTGATGTTATTTTGGCGATTTGATCGCACGGTTAAGTTCATAGGATGTTGTTGAGTTAGTGTATGTATTTGGTTAGGAGCCCCGAGGGCTCGGGAGTGTTTCCGGGGAGGTTTTGGACTTAGCAAAATTGCAGAAAAATCTGCAACAGGTGCACAGACCTTTCCTTCTTCGCGTTCGCACCCTTTATCTCGCGTTCGCGTTGCCTTAGCCCCCCCCCCCCTCTTCGCGTTCGCGAGCAAGCTCACGCGTTCGTGTAGGCCAAATCTTGGACCCCAGTATTTTCCTCTTCGCGTTCGCACTCTCACTCTCGCGAACGCGAAGGCTTGTCAGCTCCTACCCTTCGCGAACGCGACCCTCCTGTCGCGAACGCGAAGGGCAATTTTGCCCAGTTATATTTTTAAGTTTCAGAACAGTGTAGTCGCGAAATTTTCATAAAACATCCGAGTTTCTTCCTCTCCAAGGTCCTTAGGCATCCATTGAAACTTCCTTTCATCAAGACCTCTTGGGTTAGTAAATTCCAACTCGTTTTCTTCATTTTCCATCATTATTTATTGAATTCCTAAGCTTAAATCATATAATCTAGGGTTGAAATTGGGGGAAACGGGTAGAATTAGGGCTTTTTGATTTTCTTTGATTTAGACCTCGTTTGGGGTCGAATTTGAAAACAAATTGTATATCCGGGCTCGTGGGGGAATGGGTGACTTAGAATTGGTTCGAACCTCGGGTTTTGACCAAGCGGGCCCGGGGTCGATTTTGGAATTTTTGGAAGAAAGGTTGGGAATCTATATTTAGGCATTGGGTTTGAATTGTTTAGCTATTATTGATATTATAAAGTCATTATTTCATAGATTTGATTGAGTTGGAGCCGAATTCGAGAGGGAAAGCGGTCGTTGTGGATTGATTTAGCCGTGGAAGTTGAGGTAAGTGTTTGGTCTAACCCTAGCTTGAGGGAATAGGAGTAGAGTCTTATCTGTTAATTGCTATTTATCGAGTGCGGTGTATAGGCATAGTGACGAGTATCTATACATTGGTGTCGAGCATGACCGTGAGTCCTAATTTGCTAAATTGTCGAATTGGTAATTGTTATTTATGAGGAATTGGTTGGAAATCCTTAACATTGCGCCGCTAATTGTTGAGACTAAGTGTGGATTTAATTGTGTTAAGTAGAGATTGAATGAGTTTGGTTATAGCTGGATCCCCCTTGCCGGGATGGTTTATTATATTATCTTGTTCCCTTGCAGGGATAGCTTATTACAACATCTTTCTCCCTTGCCGGGATTATATTGTGTGTCACACCTCCTTTTTTACACACCCACCCCGAAGGATAAATATATAAGGGAGTTTTTCCATTTGAAGTGACATTATTCGAAATGGGATTATTTATTTGATTTTTAGAGTCGCCACTTGGGATAGGACGGGCTTTTGGTGTCCCAAGTCACCGATTTAATTTACATCCCAGATCGAGGAATATTTCGACTTCCCAATTGGAGTCTGCGAACCAGAGATTCTGTGTAAGGAATTCTGTTGACCCGAGGGAAGGTGTTAGGCACCCCCGGATCCCGTGGTTCTAGCACGGTCGCTTAAATTATTACAAATGGCTAAAAATCTGATTTTTATACAAGTTCAAACCTATAGTGCAATTTTATAAATTATTTACCGCTTTTATTTACTTTTTACGAAAGTGAACGCCGTTTAAAAGCGTGTTTTTGGATCACGTCACATAAAATGCACCCGGATCCTCAACACCTCTTATTCAACGTTTTGGGATTTGGATTTGGGTCACATGAAATGCACACCCGACTTTAGGAAAGTAATATTATCAAAGAATGCTCCTAAAGCGACTAACGTGTTATTAACTTTGCGGGGGCCATGGAAATTCGCTAAATGGCACACCCAATTTCTAAAATATTTTACTATAGTATTTAATGAGGGCCCCGCAGTTTATATGTTTTATGCGGCGAGGTTCGTCTCATGCCTTATTTAAAAAAAAACTTCTTAAAAGAAAACTATGATTTNTTGAAACAAGTGAAAGTGGTTTGTTTTCCCTTATTCTGTGTTAGAAGAGGTCAGATGCAATTTCTTTTGTTATCCCTGATATTCTGTTTTATCTGCTACCCCATAAGTATGTTCCCCCTCCCAGCTTTAATTGTTTACTTTCCGCTATTACTTTGTGGTACTTGTATATATATATATCTGCACAGGTTTATCTGGTAGTCTGGTCTAGCCTCGTCACTACTTCGCCGGGGTTAGGCTAGGCACTTACCAGCACATGGGGTCGGTTGTGCTGATGCTACACTCTGTGCATCTTTTTGCACAGATCCAGGTGTTGGAGCAGCATTTGAGTAGCAGTAGCATTCTGGGAGCGAGCCTTCAGTCCGGAGATTTCCGAGGTAGCTTGCTGGCGTCCGCAGGCACGGAGCCCCTTTCTATTTTACTCAGTTTGTTATCATTGTACCGAAACAGACAGTCTTATGTTTCATTCAAACCTTGTATTTAGTATTCTGTAGAAGTTCGTGAGTATTGTGACACCAGTCTTGGGTAGAGGTTTTTGTTAAACTTCCACATTTCTTTCGGTTAATCATATTTGAGACTTCCGTTTTATCATATTATGTTTTGTTTTTATTAAATGGACGATAATTGATAAAAGAAGTAAATTGAGTTGGCTTGCCTAGCTCTTATTAGTAGGCGCCATCACGACTCCCGAGGATGGGAAATCCGGGTCGTGACATTAGCATAGAAGCAGGATCATGGTCGATATAAATTGCAACATATTGTACATGTAGAACAAGGACTCAGAACAGTGTAAGAGGGCAAACTCATACCAAATATCACATATAAGTATTCTGGGACTGTCACAATAGACTAAACAACTAGAGAAGATCTAAATCATGTAACAAAATGGTTCAAGCAGGGCATGGAAAAACAAGTTGAAGTAACTGTTAAGAGCTCAATCAGTTACTAATGGGGGATGGTGTTCAAGCGAGCATGCTGAGTGACAAAATAGTAAGTGAAGATGTCATAATTAACACAGACATTCTAGCATTCATTATAGAGGCTAAAGATAAACAAACAAGCATGATTAGGGAAACATCCAGATAGCCTTGCACTTAGATTACCCAAGTTAGCCTGGGTAAAAATAGAACTAGTAGCATTAGGAGGAGAGTTAGATGCTAAAGGACTTAGAACAAGGTAGAATTAACAGAATCACGTGCAAAAATAATCCAGAAAACATATCGAGCCAAGGATTTCAGAGGTGAAAACACATGCAAACCGAAGACATGTAGGGATGAAATTATGAAGTCAAGTAACTCACCAGTTAAGCGGATAACAAATAAGAGCAAAAGATCCACAAAAACCCAGAAACCTCGATGCGTCAAAGTTCCCAAGGGCTTCAGAGAACCCCAGGCAATGCTTGCACCCAAAAGAGTTCGAACAGTAGATGTTCTGTGGCCTTGACTTTCAGCCGGCCACCACGAAACAAAGAACAAGATAACAAAGGAATTCACAGAGCAAAACTTTAAGTTTTAGTGAGATTCTCTCGATTCAGGTCTTGTTTAAAGGTAATGGGAGGAGGGGTTTATATAGTCGTAAAATCAGATGCACAAACAAGGAAAATAATTGATTGAACACAGGTAATGAAAGAAATCGAGTAAACACAGACGAAGAAAAGGGAGAAATCTCACATGCAAGTCAGTAAAACAACAGAAAAGGAAAAAGTATCAAACTCCAAACTCTAGTTAGGGTTTCAAACTAGAAATCGGACAACTGGTATGAAGGATCTAGTTCATCCCACGTATATGGACAGAATATCACACAAATCTTCAAGATTGAGTCGATTCTCGTCCAATATAGAGGTGGTATTTGCCAAAATTAGGCAAATACCTGAGTAATACCAAAATCGAGTAACCAGTACCAAAGGAAACCAAATATGGTAAGCAAATAATGGTAAAATCCCATTATCAACGGGATTAGGAGAGGGGATTTGGGGGTGAGACAGCTAGGGTCTGACAGAGACGAAGAGAGCGTCGAGGGAGTTTAAGGGCAACAGGTATAGAGGGAATGGGAAAATAAGGGTTTGGGGTTGGGTATTAAAAGGGTAGGTTAATTGTAGGCCGTTGATCTTAGAGATCAACGGCCAGAATTTTAAAATGGGACTGGGGCGGGTTAAAGAAACTGGTACCGAACGGGCTTTTGGGTTAGGTGTCATTTGGTTTGGGCTGTGGCGGACAGGGCCAAGTTTTGGGTAGTTTTGGGCCACTAATGTGGTCCAAAATTGATTAGAAAGGGCTATTATTTAAATACCCAAATTTTATCTAAAAATGATTATAAAAATACTTAATAAATTAAATAAAATATTATTTATGCCCTGAAATGTTTAAAATAATAACTTTATTGTAAAAATATAAATATGCTATTTTGGCAAAAAATAATATAAAATAGAGGGCAATTGTGTGAATATATGTCATTATTGCAAAATTAGACAAAATAGCTTAAAAATGCTAGTGTAATCACACATAATGAAATAAAATATTTGAAATATATATTATAGGTGCAAAATAAGTATTTTAGGTAACCAAGTCATCGCAAAATAATTTAAAGGATAATTACTAGATATTGAAATGCAAGAAAAATTAATTTAGAGCTCTAAAAATTATGAAAAATGCTTACATGAATTTTGTAAATTAAATAATGATGCAAATATACTATTTTGAAAGTATATATATACAATTTAAAAATATGAGGGAAAAATTGGGTATCAACAAGCACTAGTGGGAGCAGCAACGAAGCAAGCATACCAGCCTCTATCTCTATCATCCTCAGGGCTGACTAATACTCTCTTGCTTTTGGCCACAAGGGAAAAAACTCCTTCACGAAATAGTTTGGGAGAGTAAAGATGGAGTAGGTAACGAAAAGTAAAAGGCGTAGAAGACAAGTTTGATAAATAATGGAGGCATGCAACAGTTCTCCAAATAATAGGACCAATCTGTCCTAAACACACATTGAAGTAACGATAGAACTCAATGATTACCGGGTCAATAGGAGATTTAAAACCTAGGGTAAAAGGATATGTATAAACGAAGGAATAGCGAGTTTGGTATGAAGTTATTCTTTGGTTAGAACCAGGGACTAAAATTGGGAAGTCAGGTTTCCAATTACATTCTCTTCGAACTAGAGCAAGAAGACCAGTGGTAATTAGAGTTGGGTAATGATCAACACGATCAAGGGAAGCAGCCATAGAAGAAACTTGACTCTTCATGGATTCACTATCAGTCACAAAGGATAGCTCTTGAGGAACAATTTCATCAACAGTGGGTTCATGTAGAGCTTTAGTTGAATCTTTATCTTTAGAAGAAGGTCTTGGGGTTGGAGAAGACCTAGGTCTAGAAGAAGACGGATTGACAGCACTACTTTGAGAATGGGAACCACGGTTAGAAATAACCGAGGCTACGCAATCTACCACCTCTTCTACGTCTAGTAGGTACATTGGAGGAAGTAAATTCATCGACAATGACGACTTTGCGAGGATCAGGAGAAGCCATGATTAACCAAAGAAACACAAGGAAAAGATGCAGAAAGATGTAAGACAAGAAGACGAAGAAGGAAAGGCTTTAGAAAATCGAAAAAAAGGGTGAAGTATTTATAAGAAGACACGACTATTGAGGTCATTATGAAGTGTCATAATTGAACTGTCACTTTGTTTCTGATGCGGTTGCAGGAAAACCCTAAAAGACGCTGAAGAATAGAAGGACCAGTTGATATAGGCCACGTGGAATGATCATTAAATGAGAAGTGATGAACGTCACATCGGTTCAGAAAAGGGTATGATTATATTCGAAAACGGCAACAGAGAATTCCCGCCATATAAAAAAAAATTTCCACTTCCCCGAATATTCAATAGAGAATATTCAACAAAGTGGGGGGACTATCTGTATTGGTGGTGAAAAAGAGCTACACTTGGAATATTAGACTGCTGACATGGCATAACGCGTGGAATAATAATATAGCAACACGCGGCAGTCTTATTAATAGAGTAAGAAAAGGCACGGGAAGAAATACCCACGAGACAGTACCGGGCCTAACAGCTGGCAAGGGATGAATAAATAGCAAAAAGAAGGAAAGATACACGGACCGGAAGAAAATAAAGAAAGGGAATCTGAACAGATATAAGGCATTTATAGCAATAGATGCGTTAGTTATAAAAATCCAAAATAATGGGCAATCAATATCATTAATGCCCATAATTAGCTCAAATTATGGGGGAAAATCGTTACTACTGTATATTTATATATAAGGGCACAAAATACTATTTGTAAAGACACATCTGAGACAATATTGAAATATACACTTTTCTTTTCTCCTATCTCGAAATTCTCTGTTTTGACCGTGCAATTAATTATTTCCTTAGTTATTCTTGTTATTTTCCTTTGATACCATTGAGAAAGTGAAGCTAAACTTGGTTATCACTAACTCGTTTTCTTCTAAAATTAGACTTTGACCGAAACACATATTTTTGGTTAAACAACCTTGTAGCTCATGACATTGCAGGCTTAAGACCTTCTAAGAGCATATTGTTTGGTAGAGTGCATTAGAGAAAATAATGCATGCATTAGTTTTATGTATTAGTAATACTTTGTTTATTACACTTTTTCAACCTCTGTATAACTAATACAAGCATTAGTTATACACCATATTTGGTATTATCCTATGTATAGCTAATGCATAGCCATGGTGTTAGCAATACTAAGGCTATTAATGCATGCATTAGCATGGTTGAAGACAAAATTGTTCTTAAAGTCCCTTAAAGCTAAAGAATATAGAGGGTATTTTTGTAAACAATTAATTTAAAAAAAATTATGCAATGCATTTAAGTTTTAATACACCACACCAAAAGGTGGATAAAAAATAATCTCTAGGTAACTAATGCTTTCATTACTAAGCCCATGCATTACTAATACACCATATTCAGCATTATTCTCGTACAACCTACCAAACGATCCCTAAGACTTTCGGAAGTTCAAGCTGGCAGCCTTGAGAATATGAGATCGATTTACCCCCAAAGGACCGCAGATTATATTCTGCAGCAGAGGAGGCTGAGAACCTTGTCCACCGATGGCGAAGCAATAAGCAGATTTTTTGTGAAAAGCAGATAAAAGATCGGGAGTTTTTCTACTTAGTACGTCATATATATGGTGTAAGGTACACGTATGGTGTAGAACATATCGTATGGTGTAGAACATAATGGAAAATTTGTTTTTTAGTTATGTAAAGGAGATCACAACCCATCAACAACAGGGGTGGTGGCGCAGTTGGCTAGCGCGTAGGTCTCATAGCTTCTGAGTTATCCTGAGGTCGAGAGTTCGAGCCTCTCTCACCCCATTGCCTTTTTTCTTAACTTGGATAATTGTTGGTACGTGCGGAGAAAAAGCTTCTTTTATTACAAATTCTTTTTTCCAGTTTCTTGTTATTAAGAAACAATCGAGTGATCAAAATTTCAATTATAGTACGCAATTTGGATCTCAGTTAGTCAGTGCTCACAATTTTAATTGCAGTGCACTATTTGAATCTTAGTGTTTTGCTGATCTCATGGCCGCTACTGTGTAGTTGCATCTTCTCTACTAGCATTAAATTATGCTCAAGAAAGAATTATATGTCATCTTTTATATTACTATTGTTGCATTTGCCAATGGGCTTCCCAATTGCATAATTGTATCTGAATTACAGCATGAGGGTCACCAGCTGCTTGATGAAATGCCTGAGAGAAACATAGCTTAATTTATTTTCTCACTTTATTCGGGGTCATTTTATAGCAGTACATTGAGGCTGTTGAGTTGTATGTTTGATTTCCTGGAAAAAGTCATGAGCTTGCCATTCGTGTTCACTACAATCTTGGAAATGCTTGTGTTTGTGGACTAGACAGATATTTGTTGGAGCATTATTGAGTGCATTTATAAGCTTGACCGTGGCTCTAATCCATTAGCACATCCTTCAATTACCCTGTGGGGTTGTTACTGTTAACGCTGAGGATGTTTTTTATGGCATCATTGACAAGGACATGGTTTGCTGGAAATGTCGATAATGTTGCATTTGTGTTTCAAAGAGATTCCGAACATGTTGTGATTCATTGGAATTTTAATGTTATCTTCGCATTTACAGAGTAACCTTTATGAGAGGTGTTGGTGTTATCTCGGAAAGCATTAATAATTCCAGACTAGTTTAACTTTTCTAGTGTTCTCAGGTATGTGAGACTTTGGATCTTGGAAGGAAAATACGTCGGTACATCACAAAGGTTGATCTTGATTAAGACGTGTTTGTTTAGACTGCCCTCATGAGCAACATTTTGGGGTGAGCAGACAAGATGACGTATCATGGATCACTATTATTGTTGGCCATGCGCGCTTTGGAATGGAAGTGGGGGAGGGGGGAAGGGGACACAATCTTTTGATGAATATGCTTATAGTTCAATACCAGGCCACTACTGACATACTTTCCCATGTTCAGTGCTTGTTCAGCACTAGCTGCATCAGAGCCATGTATGACCAAGATCATGCTGTTGGAATGCTTTAATAGATATGTACAACAAGTACGGGAGGATTCAGGTTGTTATTTAGTCTCAAACAATTGAGTGAGTGAGATGCAGTTTTGTGGAATGCTAAGGTTTTGGCATATTACATGTTAGTCTTGGTAATGAATTCTTGAAATGTCTGAGAGAATGCATAAACCTGATGTCAAGCCTAATCAGTTATCATTAGTTTGTGTGCTTGCAGTGTGGTGCAATTGAGAATCTCTGAATCGAGGATATGTACACTGAAGAACCTCGGTTGGTGCAATGTTCTTGTATCAAATCAAAAGGTCTAGTACAAATTCTTCGAAACATCCATTTTGTGCTCATGAAGGCTTGGCAATTATAGCTCCGAAAACAGTAAGTTGTTGAATTTGACATATTTCTTGTCTCTATGTTGCAACTATTGTCAAGTCAGCTGCATTTTAGCTGTAGTAAATATTTGATGGCAGTTTTATACTTAAAACCTTCTGGAAGATCAACCTTAAAATTCACTTAACTTGCATTCAATGTGGAGGACAGCCAAATATTTTACTTGATCGAAAGTGAAGCTTCTACTTTTTATTGGTAATGACTGGAAAAAGTATTGCTTCAATACTGAACATCGGCATAACATTTAAAGTTCTCATATTGAATTCTTATACTTAAAAGAATTCTTATAATTTCTATTTTGGCCTTACATAATGTTTTGCTACAACATTTTCCTCGACATGCATCTAGTGATCAATATAAAGTTATCAGACACCATTGATAGTTAATGGTGTAGATCATCTCTTGAGAGAGTTCCAACCACAATCTGATATCACTGCTTTCCTATTTGAAGATCACTGTTTCAGTTCTGACATTGAGAAAAATAGCGGAGATGGTATTAGTAACATTATGGGTATCCCTCATGGAAGAATTGCTAAGGTGTGAAGCACACAGGTACAATTTTTCATCCTTTCTAATGTGCAAAGCTGTTTGGCTTTATAAAATGACATCTGTTGTTATATGCATCCATGTTACAAGTAGTCGTACACTTGTTCGTAACTCTTTATTGACCTTTGAAATGTTCTGCTGGTACTGGTAGTATGGAAGTGAGTGCCCCAATATTCTTCCCTCTGGTCACCTTTGTAAGAAACTGCAAATTCTGTTTGTATGACTCATGACAAAATTAGCTCGTATTGGCCCTCATAAGTATCTATCGTTCCAGGTACGTAGTGACTTGTTCGTTATACTCACGTATAAGCTTTTCTTGTGTAAATTGCTGAAGCTATTGTGGAACTTTCTTGGTAGAGTGCCGTCAGTATAGTGCATAGTCACGACCGAGCTTGGTAGTTTATGTTGTTTTTCTAAGTTAACAGACCGTTGATGCTGACTGTACTCTAGTTTATCTTACAAGACAATCCAAATACTGAGTTGGACCATTTCTGAAATTTAAACTGGTTCACTTTAATTACAAAGTAATACATACGCATTAGTACAATACCTCATTGTAGATTCCTTTAAGGAAGGCTAAAGCAGGTTTACTTCTGGTGAATAATGTTCTACAACAATAGGAGAAGGAAGCCATTTTTATTTTGATTATAATTTGTTACGAAAATGGAAAAGAAAGATCCTGAAGCATATGGCGTTTCAGTTTGCTATTAGCCTATGAGTAGTCTCTGTTTATCCTTTTTTTCTATTTCTAATGTCTGTACTACGTCATTTTTGAGTAGAGGAGGGGTCTGTTGGGTTTAAGCTTCTTAGAGCTTAAAAGAGGGTGAACGGGAAATGGAGGAAAAAAATAAAATTTTGATTTTCCCTCCTCGACAAAGGGACATTGTCCCATATTGGAGGAGGAAAAGACTTTTGATGGGTATATATACAATTGCACTTCTTCTAGCTCTTAAAGAATTGAGAAGAAGGCAAGCCTCGCGCCGCCGTCGTCGCTCGCTCGGCTTCGGCTTCGGTCAAATGATTGATTGATTAATTTTTTGGACCAAATTTATTTGTTAATATTAAAGATTAACGTAATATTATTTAATCGAAATTAGCCGTTTTTTTAACGGAAAATTGATTTTCCTTCGCGTTTTGAATTCCCGTTTTATTTTGCGTAAATAGCTATTTACGTAATGGCCGTTTTACGTGAACAGTCATGACAGACCTTCCGAAGAATTTTGCCGGTATATTGTTAATTTAGGAGACAAGTACAAGAAACTCTGCCAATAGGTCTAAGTTGAGTATGCCTCATCGTACGGGTAGTAAACCAATTAGGGAGATCATTATGAATTGGTGAGTAAATCTTATAATTCTATTACGAAACCTCATCTTTGTTACAAAGATTTCTTTGACTTGTTTATTGTAATGTGAAGGGAGGTAAAGATGGTAATCCACCGGATGTGGCAACTAACTTTTTTGAGACTCGTAAGAAGAACAACAAGCTTGTCGAACCTGAAACCAATGAGAAGTATGTATGTTTATTGATAAATTTCAATTTATATTATTTATTTATTGTGTTGTATTATTTTAATTAAATAATTTTTTATTTTACAGGATAAAATCAAAGAATTGGTGCAATCTGAATCGTCTCTTACAAACATTGAGGTTGTAGAAAGGTGCTTCGGACCTCAACGAAAGAGTCATGTAGTTGGATTTGGTGGTGGGATAACCGCTAAGGAGTTGAATGGTGGTAACTCCTCTAAAGCTGCATTGTTGGAAAAGCTGAATGCTACTGTAAAAGAAAATGAATCACTAAAAGGACGTTTGGAAGGGCTAGAGAGTAAATATGATGAGCTAGGGAGTAAATACGCACAACTTGCAAAGATAGTGTTTGATCAGCCTTCATCACCATCTTCAAGTGATCAATAGATTGAATCATATAATGGGTTAGTACATTGAAATCCTATTTTACTCTAACATGTCGTGCGAGTTGTCATTTTCCATCTCATCTTATTCATCCTCTTCTACTTGATAGGCCCAAATCTTATGATTGCACAAGAATTCACTTGCAACAGTTAATTGCTCCTTAGAAACCGGCACCTTATTTGTAGAATTTGCTTGAGATATTGAGGCCATACCCAAACCAAGGAAAAGTTAAAAACCGTTATATTAGAATTACTTAATGGCAAAGTAAGGAAACACAGTACTTTTAGGAAATAAACCTCTGCTGGCCATGCATCAGATTCTTTCAAGCTGACATTTGTTTCAAGTTGTTTGAACTTGGGGTAAATGCAAGCGCTAGATGCATAGAAGAACCTGAACAATACGATGGTCTGACATCAAACTAATCCAAAACAAATTAATGTATCTGAACTAACTTGACAAATAAAGATATATGGTAGTGCATCAACTCCTGGTACTTTTAAACTTGAATTTTTTGACATTAGAAAACCGGAAAAAAACATCAAACCAAAATAAAGACCTTTATTGTTGGTTATTCCCTGTAGATA
This sequence comes from Nicotiana attenuata, assembly GCF_001879085.1. Lineage (NCBI taxonomy): Eukaryota > Viridiplantae > Streptophyta > Magnoliopsida > Solanales > Solanaceae > Nicotiana > Nicotiana attenuata. The sequence goes on along the minus strand of NC_031996.1, from coordinate 37,667,656 downwards.
TTAGTTGCTGCCCCGAATCACCTTCTTGTTCCCCAAATGACTCCATTAACTGTGAAGGAATCTCTTGTGCCGATGTGCAAGTTGTCCAAGCTCCAGACCTAAAGAACCTATTTCTCTAATTTTGTTTGTCATACTTGATTTCGTGTTCTTGTAATTTCATTTTAGAAGTATAAGATAATTGTGTTAATGTTGAAAAGTAGAAAACTTCTAAATTTTGTTTTTTGCAGCAGTATTAGTATCATTTAGGCGTAGATAAAGTTTTCAGGTCAATAACTCCTCTTCTTTCAGCGGTTACGACCTGCCGAATACTGAATTTTGTTTGAATGCTACTTTGAAGTGATTATTTATTCTTCCTGGTAGTTAACATATATCTTTTTGGTCTAGCTTGTATCATTTTTGGATTGTTCATTTACTTTTTATAATGTCCTTTTTAAATTTATTGTCGTTCTAGTATTCATGATGCCTGTAGATAGAAACATAGCTGAATGTGGATAGAGACAGCAGTCCTAGTGGCTAAGAGGGATTCATTCGGTTAGACAGCAGTCCTAGTGGCTCGATTAACCACTGCCCATTCTTCAGATTTTGAATTATGCACTGCTTGAACATCTGATTCTTGCATCTCAGCTACATCAACCTCTTCCAGTTCTTGTCCCTTATGCACAGGCTGGGACATTGTTGCTACTGTGTCAGCTGCCCCCGTATCAATCAAATTCACATTAGCAGCTTCCAATTCATCAGTTCGTGCACTAGTACTATCACAAGCAGCCGATGCTTTAACTAGTGCACCTACTTCAATAGCTTCTCCTTCCTTAGTAGTCTGATCCACCCTCTTAATACCTGCTGGTTTTTCCACTAATGCAACAGGTGCAACATCACCTATATTAACGTCCCTAGATGCAGCTTGATCCACAGTTGCATTCAATGCAACAGCAACCTCCAAATTTGAACCTACAGTAGCTGGAACTTTTACAGATGCTTCAACATGTCCTGCCCCTGCTACTGTTTGTTGATTATTACTAGTATTTGCTTTATTCAAAACCTCCTCTTGTATATTTATTCTAGCTCCTGAGACAGTCATATGACCTTGTCGATTGTGCCTAGAATTAGCACCGTTTACAGCCTTATAAAGCCTTGCCAAGGCTGTAGTAGTAGGAACATCATCTGTAGGTTTAGATTGACCCTTCACCACCTTTGAAACATTACCTACTGGATTAACTGGACCTCTATTATTTCCAGTTTTTGCGACCTGCTTGTGCCCAATGTTTCCATCAGTTATTGCGTCAATATCTCCATGCAACTTACTTTTTTCATTAAGAATTTGCCGTAAATCACCTTGAAATTTTTCAACAGATGCCTGATCATCACAGTCCTCAGTTTCCACATTCAAAACATTATCTTGATTCCTTGTCGCAATCAAACGGCATGTATTTTCATCATGCCCTTGGCGTTTGCAACATGAGCAATATAATGGCAAGTTATCATAAACAATCTCCTGGACAGCTTCAACTATTTTCCCAGAATTCTCATCCAAGTATTGCAACATTACTTTTTTGGGTGCTTGTTCAAAAGATCGAGGATCACTTTAACCCAAGCTATGCTAGCCCTATATATATATTACAAATTCTACTCATTCTACATATGAGACTAGGACATATTTTACTCCTACTACATATGGGACCAGGACATATTCTATTCCTACTACATATGGGACTAGGACTATTTATATATAACTATCTAACATGGTTTAGAATGGGCAATAGATATTTGTGTGGCTATAGATCATCTCATTAACTAAAATGGGCATTTTAAAGTTAAATTGCTACTAGATATAGAAAGGTGTCATTTTTTTATGGACCGAATAAAAAGGAAAAAGTGTCGCATAAATTGGAACGGAGGGTGTAATTACTTTATGCATGATCTCACAAAATTTTAATAATCTTTGTCAAAATAGACTTGTCTTTCTGTATCCTGTTTATTACATTGCAGAACAAATATACCATCGAAAGAAATGATAAATTAATCAATCACATGATAATAGGAGGGGTCCGAGGAGAAAAGGTATGAAAATAGAAGAGGCAGTGGCTTTATGGACTTAGCTTAATAGCATTGCTGGAAGATTTTTTTTGCACCTGCTGATATCTATAGAGAATCTGTTGTGCATCTGTTTTATCTACTCCAATCGGTAGCAGGTGAAGGGTTCATTCTGAATGACTTGGTACTGAGAATGAGCAACTTTTACTTGCTAACTGATTATGAGGACATCCCCTAGCTGCTTTATTCATTTGTCCTGAAAAATCAGTGCAAAGTACTAGAGTAGCTCTTCGTCATTCATCTGTTTTCTAAACATTAGCACAAACTACTACCAGTAGCTCGCTATAGCTATAAGATTTTCAGTAACTCTTCGATCATGCTTTCATGAGATGAAGCAGACAGATGATGTTATAGATCGTTACAGGTCTGAACATAAAGTAGGGAGTTTGTTTCTGGCAGAACTTCTTAAGTGATACCGAGCACATACTTCTTGAAGAATCATATTTTCAAATTCTATCATGCTAACTAAGCCTGTATGTTAATCCTGAATTAAGATCTTAGGGTGTCAGTTTAGGTACCTATTCTTTTTATTTTTGGTGCCTCAACTCTATGAATCTGATCTTCAAGCATATGTTACCAATTGACGATTATCTTTTCCTTTCCGACCCCCAATTTCATATATTTTATCTCTGGAGCATGTATAACATTTAAGCAAATGTAATCCTTAACTTCTTCTGAAGTATGATTGAAGCATATGTTTCAAAATGTTTCCTTAATCTGTGTAACTTGTTCAAGTGTGTGACCATCTCATCAAAAAGCTGAAGCTGCAAGAGAACATTAGATACTTAATTATGTATTCAACACGCTCCCCCACTTATAGGCCTGATTTTTTATGGTCCGATCACGTGAAATCTTTTTGCTATTGAGTGGCGGTGAGACTCGAACTTTGCTTGCCCTGATACCATGTAAAAATGTCGAAGAAACTTATTTTGACTTGGTTAACAATGTATAGGAGGTGCTTCTTTCACGCCCAAGCAGCCCGATCAAACAGTTTCCTTTCACGCCCAGATGATTGGGCAATAAACTTCGGATTGTAATTGAACTTATCACTTCTTTGGCTAGTCAACTTACTTCTCGTGAATATGGTTATCTATCTGTGCATTCGATAATTTAAGGTGTTATCTATTCATTTTCCCTTTCACGTGTTCATTTTCTTCTTTAGTTGTTTATTCTTTGTTATTAAACTGGCATAAATTTGTTATTTTAACAGATCAAAAACTTGAAGCCCGAAGAACCTATCCTTGAAGAAAGTGTAGAGCAAGTTGAAGTACAAGAGGTTTTTGGTTTACAGACATTGTCTTATGTACATATATATGTTGTAATTTTACTTTTTTTCTTTTTAGGAATTATTAAAAATGATGATTAACTCATCTCATTTTATGCTTCCAGTTGTCTCTTGGATGGGTTTGCGTTATTTTTACTTTTCATTGTTTTAGTAAGATGGGTTTCTTACAATTTGGATTGGTTTCTGGTAAATATGATACTTTAGTTCTTTGTGTTAACAAGATATCAAGTATTTGGTTTATTTTCCAATGTTGTTGAGCGTGTTTGAAAGCATATAAATAATTATTACTATTCACGTAATTTAAATTTTCATTATATTTATTACATTTTCATATTAGCGAAGAAAAATGTGGTCATTAAAACTCTTTAGCGACAAGTTTATCAAATAGATAAATGACTATTAACGAAGAGACTTTTGGTTGTTAAAAGTAATTGTATAATTAAAGAAGGGAATATCGGTCTCTAAAAGCACTTGAATTGACTTAATACATTGTTATCATTAAAGACTTTTAACGACTGAATAACAAATTAGCGAGGGGAAAATCCTTTCACTAAAAAGCATGTTTAACGACCGAAAATTATGTCGTCGCTAAAGATCCTTTAACAACCGGATTGTAAACCGGTCGTTAACTTTTACTGTCGGGACTTTTAACGACCGGTGACAACCGGATTTTTTTCGGTCGTTATCAACTTATAACGACCGGAATTGGACTTTTAACGACCAGATTTCCCCTCGCTAAATCCCCATTTTCTTGTAGTGAATTTTTCTAGTTGGATGAAAGCAGCTGTTAACTTGCTGATAGGGAATATATTCAATATCACTGATCATGCTATAAAAGAGAATTAACAATCCTACTGCAACATTCTCTTGCTATAGGTAGCTGCCATAGCAGTCATAATTCCTGTAGGATATTAAAGACTTCTAACTTTTGCCTTTTAGTGTTGTATTAGCCTGAAGCTTATGTACCATCCTTGTGAGGAATTTTGGAGTTATTCTTTATTGTCGATAGTATGACAGTAGTAGCTTTATTGAAATGTTAGTACATATGCTGGAGATGAATTTAAGAAAAGGCTTATGTGCGAGATAAAATTTATCCCCTTAGCCAACTTATGCGTATTGAAACAAAGAAGTCATTTCTATAATGTTGCACAACACCTATATGGCTATAGCCTATATTCATAATGAAGAAGTTGTTGAATTGACTTCGGATGTGTTTGGTAGGAAGAAAAATATTTTCCATGGAAAATGAGTGGTTTTATCACTTATTTTTCCTTGTTTGGTTGGTGAGTGAAAAAAAGTTTCCGAAAAATATTTTCTAGTGTTTGGTTAGAGATTATATAATATTTCCGACAAAATTTTTTTATGCTACTCTCTCCTCAACCCACCTTCCCCAAAATTCTCATGTTTCTTTTACTCCCTTCCCCCTCCCCCCCCCCAACCCCCATCCTCCGGGACTCTATTTCATAATTATTCTTTTCAAAATTCACACGCACCCAAAGGAATTAATGTGCTACTTTACTTTTTCACACAAGAACAACGTTGAAATTAAATTTGAGCTCGATAAATAAAAAAAATACTTTTTTTCTGAAAAATAAAGTATCATTTCTATAACATGAAAAGAAATTACTCATTTTGTTGAATGAAATACAATATTTTTTGTACATCATGAAAAGAAAAATACTTTGTTTGTTGAAATGAAAGAAAATACTTTTTCTACTGCATGAAAAGAAAGTACTCGTTTTGTTGAAATAAAAGAAAATACTTTATAGACATCATGAAAAAAAGTATTAATTTTTGTTGAAATAAAAGAAAATACTTTTTCTACGTCATGAAAAAGAATATACTCATTTATTGTAGAAAAAAAATACTCTATTAACAACATGAAAAGAAAATACTCTTAATAATGTTTCTATTTAGGGTGGATGGAGGGCTAGGTTGGGGTGGGTGGGGTGTGGTGGAGGCTATGGGTTGGGGTTGGTGGGGTAGGGGTGGTTTTGGGATGGAATGGATGGGGTGGGTGGGGATGGGGAATAGGGTTGAGAATGTTGGGGAAAAAAATAGAAAATGTTTTCCCTTATTTTGATAGAGAAAATATTTTTCTCCAATTGAAGGAAACTTAGTTCATCAGGAAAATATTTTCCAAAACATTTAAGTCAATCAAACATGAGAAAATTGGAAAATATTTTCCTTCGTACCAAACACACCTGTATGCGGGGAAATCCGGAGACCAATTTTCCTCGACATAGTGTTTCGAAGAGCAAATCCCGTAGGCACGGGATCTCGGTTCGGTTCCCCCTCGAGACCTGGCCGATGCCTTGCCCAGATCGAGCACCGATTAAGACCCTGATGTGCGAAGATATCCCCAAGAGATTTGAACGGGGCCCGCGAGACTTCTCCAAATGGCTCGACGCCAGTTCTCCTACAAAGAAATGCAGGCTGTCACATCTCGTTATTTTATTGTATTTGTTTGTTATATTAAGTTTGGACGCCCCCTTTTTCTATAAACGAAGGGTCACCAACACCTTGTAGCATCATCTCTTGTTGGCTTTACAAAGAAAGTAATAATATTCTCTCTCTTTCTCTAAATTCTCTCTGGTTTTAAATCATATTCACCGATAGCTATTCTCTCGATTTGTCTATTATATCTCGAGATCGTCCATTTTATTGTTCTTGATCTGTTCTTCAACATTTTGCTCAAACTTGACATATAAAGCCTTACTTGCTTATATTTATCTGTTATTCCCTTCCCAACTACCCTCGATAATGTTATCTTCGATAGGCCCGAGGTAGGTTCGAGGTTTGGTCCCGAGGTATTTATTGGCTTGTCCTAAACTCGGAAACGTCCCTTACTGGTTCGATTATCGTTTTGGCTAGCTCGATCTTTATAGTTTTACTTCACGTTTAGCACTACTCACCCTCTCAAACTAGCTCGGGAATAGATCACGTATTTTTAGAATCCCATTTTACAAATTTAATTGTTGTTACCATTTTCACGGTAAACAGTTTGGCACCCGCCGTGGGGCTAAAAATAATAGTGATTATTTTCTTGCTAGTTTCGTCACTTAAATGCACGATATCTTTCACACTTTTTCTTGCCCGAGAACTCTTTGATTGCAGGTCAAAATGTCCGGCTCGATAAACAGGGTTGAGAACAACGACCTCGAAGACCACGGGGAAAACGGCGTGGCAACGGCGTGGCCATTCCGGCCGTCGGAGCACCTCCACAGAATCCTAGCAGCGTTCCGGACCAATCCCAGTAGACGCGGATTCGCAGGATGCTCAGCAAGTAGACGAAACGTCTCACACCGATAGGAGCGTACGACGCAGCGACCAACTAGAAGCGCAAAAAACCCCGGCCCGGGAAGAGCAGGAAGTTAGTCTTCACGTTATCTTTGAAATGTTGCAGGCACAGCAACTAGCAATAGCTCAGCTACAGAGCCACCCAAGAACCCCCAGTGCATTGGCACCAGATACAGCTCCCCCCGCAGAGCGGGTACTCGAAAGGTCAAGCAACAACGATCGGTGGCTGACCCCGCTATCGTAAAATTACTCGAGGACCTCACCAAAAGGATCAAATCGGGAGAGAAAATGATCGCAGCCAACGATAAAAGGGTCGAAACCTACAACTCTAGGGTCGATCAGATCCCTGGCGCCCCTCCGGTCCTTAAGGGTCTAGATTCAAAGAAATTCATTCAAAGGCCATTCCCCAAAGAAGCGGCGTCGAAACCTATCCCGAAGAAGTTCAGAATGCCGGAACTCCCTAAATACAATGGCACATCCGATCCCAACGAACACGTCACTGCGTATACCTGCGCAGTAAAAGGTAACGACATAAAGAGTGACGAGATTGAATCCGTACTATTGAAAAAGTTCAGAGAAATGCTTTCAAAGGGGGCCATGATGTGGTACCATAACCTGGCCCCCGACTCTATAGACTCATTCGCCATGTTAGCGGACTCTTTTGTAAAGCACACGCCGGAGCCATTAAAGTAGCGACAAGGAAGTCCGATGTTTTCAAGTCAAGCAAAGAGAAAACGAGATGCTGCGGGAGTTCGTGTCCCGGTTCCAAATGGAACGAATGGAGTTACCACCAGTCTCCAACGATTGGGCGGTGCAGGCCTTCACCCAAGGCCTGAATGAACTGAGCTCCATGGCTTCGAAACAACTGAAACAAAATCTGATCGAATACGCCGTAACCTGGTCGGACGTCCACAACCGGTATCAATCGAAGATCAGGGCAGAGGATGACCAACTGGGGGCCCCATCGGGCTCGGTGTACCCAAGCAGGTTCCCGACAAAAGAGACGAAGCCAAGCAAAGAGCGGTATCAGCCGTACCTCGAAGATAAAAGGAACGTCCCAAGGCGCAATCTGCCCCGCAACGATAGGAAGATGGATCGAGGACAGGATCCTCGAGGGGTCATCAACAGGACCTGGTTTGACCGAAACATGGGACCAGCCAACGCACCTCACTTATCGGAATACAATTTCAGCGTCGACGTATCAGACATCGTGTTCGCTATCAGCAAAATCCGAGATATAAAATGGCCCGAACCGATACAGTCGGATCCTTCGCAGAGAAATTACAACTTGACGTGCGAGTCCACAACACGCACGGCCACCGGACCGAGGATTGCCATCAACTACGAGAAGAGGTAGCCCGGCTGCTCAACAAAGGACACCTCCGAGAATTCCTCAGCGATCGGGCCAAAAATCAGTTTCGAGACAGGGAGGCAGCCAAGAAGAATGAGGCAAATGAACCTCAACACATCATCCACATGATCATAGGCGACGCCGACACCCCGCAAGAACCTATGATGAGGAAAACAAAAATATCTATCACAAAGGAGAAACGGACTCGAGGATACATCCCCGATGACGCCCTTACCTTCAGTGAAGAGGATACAGATGCTTTGTCTCGGCCCCACAACGACACTCTAGTAATTTCCTTCCTTGTAAATGCTTTCCAGATAAAACGTGTACTCGTGGATCCAGGTAGCTCGGCCAATATTATCAGGTCAAGGGTAATAGAACAGCTCGGTTTAACTGAACGAATCGTACCCGCCACTCGAGTCCTCAACGGGTTCAACATGGCGAGCGAAACAACGAAAGGGGAGATCATCATACCCATCACCATGTCCGGCGTAACCCAACACACCAAGTTCCATGTCATCGAAGGGGACATGAGGTACAACGCCTTGTTCGGACGACCATGGATACATTGCATGAGAGCAATACCGTCCACTCTCCACCAAATGATAAAATTCCTGACAAAGGATGGGGTCAAAACCATCCATGGAGAGCAGCACGTGGCGAGAGAGATGTTCGCAATACACGATGCACTCTCGGTCCCCTTGCCTCCGCCCCCGAATAAGCCCACGGGCGAATTAGGTCTCAACCCCGGGCAGGTCTGACAAAACGCAAAGATAAACCCGCGTCGCATGCCCGACTGCGGACGATCAAAGCAAGTCAGCACCCGGGAGTATCCCGTCTCAAGGTACCTCTGTTTCTTTTATTTTATTTTCAAAATAGAAATTAACCCTCGTACAGGCACTGCCCTAAAGCCTCGGGGACTCCCAAGAAAGGCGCGCCCGACTTGACCGGAAATATCGAGACACTAGCACTGTCCGAAGATCTCGAGACGCCCCAATAAAGGCGCGCCCGTTGCACTCTTTTCCTTAGACCAAGGTTTTTATCCCAAAAAGAAGGAGGGTTTTTACCGGCAAGGTTTTTAGTGAGGCAACGCCCGCGATGCCACCAGGAGATAAAACTCCGCACAAATCGCTCGAAGCCATCTTTACGGCCAACCCCCGAAGCGGCTGGGAGCATCCCTCCTGAAATCCACCAGACTCAGAGGAGCGTTGGATAAAGATCCATACGGGGAAATGATGTATCAGGCCAAAGCGGTCAAAGTAGCCAAATCTCGTTGAGACGAGAACATGTATCATTATATCAGGCAATCAATAAACATCCCCCTTCTTTTTAGGAGAAAAGAAAGGCTCCTGAACAAAAGCAAAGCAATGTGAGAATCAACAAAACAGCCCGAATTGACCTGAAAACCGGTCAAGCCAACTCGACAACACATATATCGCATCAATAAGTCAGAGCATATCTCTAACGCCTTGCTTTGCAAAAGAAACAAATCACAGCATGCCCCCGACGGGGGCATCTCCACCAAATGCGTCCCGAGATACTCGGAGACTTAGGAAGTCCGACATCCGGACGACCCCAGGGTCGAAACTCCGGGCTCACCAAGCCCCCGAAAAACAAACTCCGGGCTCAGCAAGCCCCGAAAAACAACTCCGGGCTCATCAAGCCCCAGAAACAGCTCTGAGCTCGTGGAAAGCTGTCTTCAAGCGAACTCGATAACTCGGAGACTGTCGCCAATCGCCGCACACTGGAAAATTCAAAATTGTAAGACCCTAACGTGCAGCATCGGCAAAACCAGATCTGTTATCCCTAAACTGTAAGACCTCAACAGGCATGATAAACTGTAAGACCTCAACAGGCATGATAAACTGTAAGACCTCAACAGGCATGACAAACTGTAAGACCTCAACAAGCATGAAAAATCCCGCAGTTTAGGCTACACGTCGCATTTGTAAGAATCCCTAAAGGGCATACCCTCGGTGTGGACTGCTTCTCGGGATCAAAAATGGCCCCGGCCAAATGCATACGACTATGGTCGGAACGGCTGCTACAGCCCAAAAAATGCGACTCGGGGATGCCCGACTGTTGCTAAAAAATCCTCCGAATCTACTTCGGAAAGAACCGGTTAAAACACAGGCTTCCCTCAACATGCAAAAAATGAGTCCCGACCATGTCGGCTCCAAAATTGAAAAAGCGTCGATCTACTCGACCTATGGGCTATGAACCTTCCGAGGTGCTCAAAACATCGCCGATTACGACTTGAAATCGAGGTTCTTTTAGAACCGACGACGGGTCAGGCAAAATAATCAATAAGACCTTAATGAGAGGAAAACAAAGCCTACAAAAGCCTCCGGGCCTCACATCAAGCAGCGTAAGTGCCATTGTCGCCGGCTAAGCAAAGCCTCCGGGCTTCACACCAAAAGGTCACTACGAGCATCAAATTGAAAATTGATAACTTGAGGATTAAAGTGAGCTCGAATCGTAACCCGATTCGGAGACCGAATCCAAAATAGTTAAACTAAGCAAGGCCTCCGGGCCTCATATCAAAAGGTCTCTACGACCATACAGCGTAAGTGCCATTGTCGCCGGCTAAGCAAGCCTCCTGGCCTCATACTGAAAGATCTCGATGACCAAGCAACAGAAAGGCTACCGCCACTGGTCGAAAGCTCAAATGAGATTCAAGGGTCAATTACAGCTCGAATCGCAACGCGACTCGGAGACTGGACCCAGAAGATCATCAAACGCCTAAGGGCGGGAAGCAAAAGGCACTATCGCCAACCAGAACCTCCGAAAGGGACAAAGGCTAATTACAACTCGAATTACAACATGATTCAGAGACTGAACGCAAGGATTGTAGTACACCCGGAGGTACGACACGAAGACCATTATCTCCCAACTCGGAGACTAGCTCCAAGAAAATTGCCAAACACCCAAAGTCAGAGAATGAAAATCATTATTGCCAGCCGAAACGGGCTCGAAGGTAGGATAATCCTGAGTCAGGATCCTGACTCGGAGACCGAATCCGAAGGCAATTCGACCAACGCCCAAAGAAGCACGACAAATGCCGAGGCAAATCTCCGGTCGCTCGCCCACAAAGCCGATTCAGTCCAGAAACACGAAGGGTCATCACCCTCTTCCCATACATATGGGAAGAAAGTGGAAGGCCAAACGGAGCTCGAGCTATGACACGGCTCAGAGACTGAACCTCAAGATATCAGGAACTCGGCATCAAACTCCGCTCCCTTGGCGCGTCCAGAAAAGGATCCAAGCCGCTAGCCCGAATCGCCACGGGAATCCCCCTATCTGCATATTCCCCGCTACTGCCTACGCAGTCAAGGGCCCTCTCCAACTCGGCCCCAACAAGTAAAGTAAGTCGCTATCTTTCGCTTCGCCCAAATCAAAAAGGTACTAAAGAAACGAAAAGCCTCTCTTTTTTCGTATACATATATATCTATCAAGCACGCAGGGCGCCCTCTCCCTCTGCAGGGACCTCACGACTATAGAACGGTCAAATCTACGCCCCGCACCGAAAGGAAAACAGCTTGTCGAAATACGCCTTCTATGGCCTCGGCAAATGACAACCAAGCTCCCCGATTGTCCTCCTAGCTTGGGACAATTCCTCCGGGAAAAGGAGCCCCCCGCACGAACCTGATCGGGATACTCCTCGATAAAAAAGCCACGAAATAGCTACCCTTTGACCATTGGGCCATCTGATCGAAGGTTATTTTAGCTTGCCCGCTTCGCCTGATGTGTCTCGAGACACCCTAAGGCGGAACCCGAGAATAATTAAATAGTGGATACGCCTGAAGAGACGACCCAAGGGCGCTATCAATACGCCATTGGCAGAAAAGGCAAATCCCCGGAACACGCACCCATAAAATCACTCCGGCCTAGAAGCACGGAGGATCACCGCCTTCCGCCCATAAAGGCAGATGGGAGCCGGAGGACCTACCCAAGCTCAAGCCATGATGCAACTCGGAGACTACCTCCAAAACCGATCTGTGCGATCGAGAGCAGCGACAGGAAAAAGGTAAAAAAGGAACAAAAACCTTGAAATTCTCCTTACATTACATACGACAAAAACAATCTCCATCTAAAGGCACGCGCTGCACGCGCCGTATACCAAGATACAAAATAGTAGGAGCTATATTTTGTGCCAAGAGGCTACAACCCGTCAAGATCGTCCTCTGCAACACCCGCGAGAAGTGACCGAGCATCACGCTCGTCCGCCTTTGCTCGAGCCAATTCTTCCGGGAGGGTAAAGCCTCTCGCTCCAACTTCCTCGAGCACTTCTCTCCGAGATCGGCAGCGAACATATTCCTCGATCCTCTTCTCACGATCAAGGGCTTGCCTCAACTCGGATTAGGCATCAGTGGCCTTCTTTATGCAAATCGCCATCTCCTGATCCGCCCTGGTTTGGCTCAGCGCGGCTTCCGCCCGGGCGTCAACTATCTCGCCCCTGACCTTCGAGAGTTCAGACTCCAGTTTCTTGATCATATCCACTTGAACCTTTGCGTTACTTAGGGACAAGTTGAGCTGGGCCTCGAAGGAAGAAATCTTGGCTGAAGCACTCGCCTCCTCCAAAGCTGGAGCTCGCACCTGGCCCCTTAGTTCCTCGCAGGCTGTCCTGACACGGTTCACCTCACCCTTGATGTGCTCCACGGCCTCTGTCTTTTTTCGCAGCTAACACGGCAAGAAGAAGTTAGCCTTGAAAATTAAAGGGAAGAAAAGAACGCACTGCGGGAAGTTACCTGCTCCACCAATACTGTAGCTCAACTTCTTCCTCCTTGCAAAGAAGCCTAAGGGATTCTCCCTCATCCCAAACTCTCTGGAACTCGGCCTTTTGACGAAGCAACTCAAACTTGAGCCTATCACAGGCCTGCGCAGGAAAGATTCAATGAGGGGAGAAAGATGCGGGGCATGAGAGAATTATGCGCGAACTCACCGTAAAATGAAGATGGCAAGTTTTCCCCAAATCAGAACACACTCCTGATAATACCACTCCCGCAACCCCGGAAGAACCGACTCTGGGCACAACATACTCATTCGAGGGAGCCGCTCGTCGAGAAACATGTAACCCAGGGACAGCAGACTCGGGCGACGCCCCGTCCTCAGAAATACGAGCCCGGCCAGCGCCACTAGAAGCTCCTTCACATGATGGGTCCCGCACCCTCTTGCTGCTACCGTCTCTCGGCTCAGAGGCCGACGACTCCAACTCCTCTACGGGGAAGCACTGCCTCGCCTCGAGGAGCCGCCCGATATCTACAAAAACAACGCGTCTAGCGCAGATAAGATGGAAAAATGCCGCCTCAGGAACGTATCGGCAGAGAAGAAAAGCTACATACGCACATACCTTGATGATCCACTCCCCACCTGATGAGAGACATAGCTCGCCACCTGCGTTCATCGCAAGACGAATGGGTCACCAGCCTACGAACCCAGCCAGGCAGATCGTGAACTTGACCCGGCGCCCACGAAGTTGCTGCAAGAAGGGAATAATACTGATTAATTGGACGATTTTTGCTATGAACGAAAACTGAAGGAACGGCAAAGCGCTCCACTTACGTGCATGATTCCACCCTTCGGGGAACGGCAGGAACTCCTCAGGGATGACATCGGCCGTCCTGACTCGGACAAACCAGCCGGCCCACCCTCAATCTCCACCTTCGTCATCGTCAACAACGAAGGGCGTAGACGAGCGATCCCTCAAGGTTAGCAGTCCTCGATGGTGGAAAGGCCGATACAGCCTGATGAGATGGTCAAGCGTGAACTCAAGTCCGGCCTTCTCCGCAAAAAATCTCATCATCAGCACCGTCCGCCAAAGCGACGGATGAATTTGCGTCAAGGTAACCTGATACTTCGAACAAAGGTCAAGCACGACCTTATCAAGAAGGCCAAATGCGATGGGGTACAAGTACACGCATAAAAACCAATCAGCGGAGTCCGCAATGCCTTCGCGAGGAGAAAGCACCCACAGTGTCATCCCCTCGCTCCACCCACAGTACTGCCTCGCCATCTCCAGGTATTCCTCTCTCATCAAGGACGCCGTCTCCAGAGCGAAGCCCTTAGACTCTCCAACACCGGGAACGGCATTCCCCGCATTTTACCTTAACGGGTCCGAAGAGGTCTCCATAACTGAAGCAGAACTAACAAAATAAAGCTGCTTTCCGCGCTTTAGAAGATAGGGAGCCCTATGTCGAGACGGGAGGACAGCTGCCCAAAAGTAGCAAAATCTTGCAAAAAGGCCAAAGCTACACCTCTTATATACAAAAGACGGTGGCAAATTCACCTATCAGATGTCCGCTCCAGGGAACCAATGGCCTCGACACGGAGCGACGGGTCAGTACCCGACCTAAGAAACATCCTCCAACAGACGACCAAGCTTGAGGATCCGCTCGAATTATCTCCAAGCTCCAGGCAGCGTTTCACATTTGGAACCTCCGTCCGCCAAGAAGCAGGGTCACAATGAGCTCCATGACGCCGATGCCATACGCGAGACGCGCGTCCGGGATCGTGATCCCTTCTCCGGAGGAGAAAGCCCGGGAAGCTCCGATCTCCAAAAACCCCCGAGGAAGCGCCCCGCACATAGGCAAACTCCTCGAAAGGGAACCAACCTTACACTCTTTTAAAGACTTGTCCGCGTCAAAATCAACAGGACCCACGGAGGCGTCCAAGGATGACCTTCATCCAGGGTATCGTTCCCAAAGGCCCCAAAGTTTGATGCAGGATCTCCAAACGGACCAGCAGGCCCCGGCAGCTAGAGCCTATCCGGTCGATCCCGTATCAAGCCAGATGAACGACAAAAAGGAAAGCAGGAAAAAGCCTTGCCCATCAGCTGGGGACCAAAACAGGCTATCACGGCAAACTAAAATGGCCCACAAGCAATAGAAGGCATTTAAAAATCCCGAAGGGCGTGAAAGCAAACAAGCGCCAGAGGGGAAGCAAAGATCTATCTCACGCGGCCCAAAGGGACCATCTACGCCCAGATCAATAAGGTCTCCGAGGTACCCGAGGACGGCCTACATCCGGAGCGGTGCCCCCCGAGGCCCCGGAATTCCACACGCGATCTCCAAATAACTCGGGAGACTCTTGCAGGCACCAAACCTGTCAGATCGACCTGAAATTGTCTCGAAGGATGACAGTAGGGCCGAAAGGCCCATGTCAATCGGTGGGAAATCAAAACAAACACTCACGTCTAAGATTAATATCAGCAAACGACAATATAAGGGAGTACATTTGAAGATCCTCGAAGGGCATGAAAGCATGAGGAAATAAAGCAAATTCGAAAGCAGAGATCAATAAAGTTCATTTCTTATCCATGAGGTTTACAAAGTACAAGAACCCCCGAGGGGTCACAGAGGGTCATTACATACAAGGTACAAGGGCTTACGAGAACCTACGCCTAAATCTGAGGAGCGGAAGTGACAGGACATCGAGTAAAGATCTATGAGACACGCCATCGGCTACGGAAGAGCGCGCCCCGATTTGAATCATCATTATAGCGTCGCCAAAAGGAGCTCGAGGATTCGAGTGTCAGAATCATTTCCCATCACTTCATCATGGGAAACGCGGAGACTATCTGTACGCGGTAAAAATCAAAAGACTTGATTTTCGCTATCAAGGCAATTTGGGAAACCTCCCTCGAGACCCCGAGGATAGAAGTCTATGATCGAGTCCTTGACCTCCGGGCTCATCGAGGTCTGAATCAAAGGAAGCAGGGCCCGAGGTCAGGGTAAGAGAAGATGACTCTGGAGCAAAATAGCTATGCCTGACAGGGCCGGTCTATCTGTACCCTACTGAGATGACGAGTAATAGGCCGTCCCATCTTTCTACTCTTGTAAATAATATATGCATATTTTACCGAGTCCCCTCGCCTATATAAGGGGGACTCGCCTCACCTTGTAATGGACTGATGTTGCTCCACTTCTCCAATAAGCAATAATATCTCTCTCTCTCTCTTTCTTCTAAATTATCAGTGTTCTTCGACCCTGAGGTCGCCCTAACATTTATTGTTCTTCATTTGTTCTTCGTCATTTAGCTCAAGATTGACGGTATAAAGCCGTATTTACTTGTATATTCATCTGTTATTCCCTTCCCGAATACCCTCGATAGGCCTGAGGTAGGCTCGAGGTCTGGCCCCAAGGTACCTACTGGCTTGTTCTAAGCTCGGGGACGCCCCTTACTGGTTCGATTATCATTTTTGGCTAGCTCAATCTTTACTGTTTTACACCATATTTAGTATTAATCACCCTTTCAAACTAGCTCGGGAATAGATCACGTATTTTTAGAATCCCATTTACAAATTTAATTGTTGTTACCATTTTCACGGTAAAAAATCCTCATAGCTGGAAGACACCATGTCAAGGCCTGAGGATCTCCCTCAATTTGCATATCATTATTCAAAAGGCGTCATGGTTCGGAGGCACCATCTGCTTCACCTAGCATGTCTGAATTTGGTTTCTGTTAAAACCTGTGATTAGTATGTCTAATTCTGCCTACTGCTTTATCCAGCGTATTTCAATCTGCTTGTTAAGTATGCCAGCATGTGTGAACTAGGAATACTCATGATGTTTGCATAAACTGTTCACTTAGGCTCTTGCTTAATCGGCTTTGCTAAGTTGTCTAATATCTCAAAATAACTTTGACTGTGTGCCAACTTGTCCAGTGTTAATATGTTTTTTTCTACATGGCTATTTGTGATCTTTGCTCTATGTCTCTTCAACCCTTTCTTATGACTAACTTCTTAATCCTATAAAACTCTTGAAAACTTCTGTGCATCCTGTTGTTTATGTGCTCCTACCATACACTACTGTGTATTCTATGTGTCCCCAATCCCCCACTATCACTGTGTGAAATTTATGTTGAATGGTGCTAAACCTGTTTGTCCTATAACCAATCAGGCTGCTTGCTGATTTTTCAAAAGTGTGCATCTGGTTCTCAAATTGTTTTACTACTAAATCAGTTCTTGTTTTTCAAAAAAACCTCTTTACTTATAGAGTCATTTTGGTACTATTTTTCTTGTCAAAACTTTTCAAAACTATTTCAAGCACTCTCACTCTACTCTTAAGTCCCTAGGCTCTGCCCCTCCAGTGTGTGTACTGCCTTGGGATCCTCTTGAGATCTCTTTGAACTCTGGCACACTAGGGCTGGCTATTCCACATTGCACTTACTCAATCCTTATTGTGAAAAGTCTGGGTGTGAGCAATGCCCGGGATCCTTGAGGTCCTTAGGGAACTCTGACACACCTTGACATGAAATTGGCTATGAAATCCGTGGCATTTGAGACTACTGAAGCCCTGGCATTACCAGGATTTGTTTAGGCCTACTTCAGGCTCCCTATAGTTTAATTTCTATTTTATTTATGTAATTTATTCGATCATTGGTCTGTAATAATTAATTGTAAACAGATATTGGGGTGGCTAGTAAAAAGGAGGGTAGTTATATGGTATTGTTGGTAATCCTGGGTAGAAAACATGCTATAGGTTTTATATTCTGTGAATCTGCATTAGAAGCCATGTCTTAGGATTGATATGCTCATTTACATTCAAACCATGTCAAACCTGCATTAGATATCCTGTTTTAGGGCTTCACACTTATTACTTCAGCACACTTTACATCACTATTCCATGATTCAATCTCGCGTAAATAATTCCACTTAGAAATCCTGCTACTAGGTTAATGTGACGACCCGACCCGTCGTCACGTGAGTTACCGCTTCGTTTTCCCCGTTTTCAGCTTCTTTATGCTTCATTATCCGTATCTCATGTGATCGAGTTGGTTCGGAGAGGTTTTGGTAAGAAATGAGACACTTAGTCTCTTTAAGGAAGGTTTGGTTTGAAAAAGTCAACCGGATGTTGACATATGAGTTAGAGGGCTCGGATGTGATTTCCGGTGATTCGGTTAGCTTTGGGGGATGATTTTTGACTTAGGAGCGTGATCGGAAGTGATTTTAGAGGTCCGGTGTAGAATTAGGCTTGAATTGGCGAAGTTAGTATTTTGGCGAATTCCGGTTGATAGGTGAGATTTTGATCCGAGGGTCGAAATGGAATTCCGACAGTTGCGGTAGCTTTGTTAGGTGATTTGGGATGTGTGTGACAAATTTCAGGCTATTCGGAGGTGTTTTGGCTGGGTTTTTGATCAAATGCATGTTTCAGAAGTTTTTGAAGAACATAGTCTTGAATTCGATGTAATTTGATGGTTTTGGTGTTGTTTCTGGTGTTTTGAGGATTGGAGCAAGTTCGAATGATGTTTTAAGATGGATTGGCACTATTGGTTGAGGTCCCGGGGGCCTCGGGGTGATTTCGGATGGCCATCGGGATGAATTTTGGACTTGTGTTATTGCTGAGTTATGCTGGTTTTGGTATTTCCGCATCTGCGGAAATAGGACCGCAGATGCGGTCTCGCAGATGCGGGGAGGTGGATCGCAGGTGCAAGATTCTTGGAAAGTTGGTTTTTCGCAGATGCGAGCTTGGAGCCGCATCTGCGGTGCCGCAGATGCGATGTTGGAACCGCAGATGCGGATATTGGCCATTGGGGATTTTCCGCAGAAGCGGATGATTTTCCGCAGGAGCGGAATCCGCAGATGCGGAGTTTGACCGCAGAAGCGGTCCAGGAATTTAAGTGGAACTCCGCAGAAGCGGAGGAATTCCGTAGAAGCAGAAATCGCAGATGCGGTATATGAATCGTAGATGCGAGAAGGTCTGGACAGAAAGGGTTTTAAAACTTCATTTTGTTCCGCGAGCTAATGTATTTTTCCACCATTTTTGAACATCCTTGAGAGCTTTTGGACGCGAATTGAAAGGGATTTCGACTGGGATTGATTGGAGGTGAGTTCTATGACCTAATTACATGATTTAATGGTATAATCAACCTAGAAATTCATGAAAATTTATCAAAAGGGGGGAAGAACTAGGGCTTGAGTTTTGGTATTTCAAATTGGGATTTGATGGGTCATTTGAGCTCGGATTTGGGAGTTCTTGATATGTATAGACTCGCGGCGAGATAAGGAATCCGTTCTGAGCGATTGATACTGGGCCCGAGGGGCAGATACTGTTCTGAGCGATTGATACTGGGCCCGAGGGGTAGATTTCTACTCACTAATTACTTGTTGTTTTACCCGATTTACCTGTTTTAAAAAGGAGATTTCATTTGACTCTTTACTGTTTTACTACTTTAAGTGATTTACTGCCTGATATAGAATTGCCTTGTGCACTTATGTGTTTTCATGCCTTCGGTGATTATTTATTATTATTACTCACTGGGTCGGAGTACTCACATTACTCCCTACACCATGTGTGCAGATTCAGGCATAGCAGAGTCCGCACCTGAGCATTGATTCCTTCCAGACCAGGCAGCAAGTTCGAGTTACGAGGTAGCTGTTGACTTCCGCAGCCCCTTGTCTCCCCTATCTTAAATCATTTATGTTTCCTTCAGACTATTGTATCAGATATTACACTTTGTAGACTTAAGCAAACTCTGTAGTAGCTCATGACTTGTGGCACCCCGGTTTGGGCTGTGTCGGGATGTTTTCCCTTGTTATTATCGTTGTTCCCGCATTTATGGTTATCTTAAACATGTGTTAGAATCGCTAATGTTAATTGACTTCTCTAACAGAAGTATTTACATTGTTCTGGATGGCCTTGTCTTCACGAGAGGCGCTATCACAACCAGGTTCGGGAATTGGGTCGTGACAAGTTGGTATCAGAGCCTAGGTTACTAGGTCTCACAAGTCATGAGCTGGTTTAGTAGAGTCTCGCGGATCGGTACGGAGACGTCAGTACTTATCCTCGGGAGGCTGCAAAACCTTTAGGAAAATTCCACATTCTTGAAATTTCTGTCGTGCGAACTTGTTGATCCGAGTACTAAACTTCTCTTTATTCCATTCTCTCACAGATGGTGAGGACACGAGCTACCGGACGAGGTGGACGACCACCAGTACCACCACTGAGACCACCAGAGGCCGTGGACGCGGTCGTGGTCGTGGCAGAAGCAGAGCAGCAGGGGCAACGCCTGTTGATCCAGCAGTTGCCCCAGCTCAGAATCAGGCTCCAGCAGCACCAGTTCAGGCACCAGCTGTGCCCATCATGATTCCTGGCCTTCAGGAGACTTTGGCTCAGATTTTGACAGTTTGCACTGGCCTGGCTCAGGTCGTTTCAGCCACCACAGCAGCAGCTACTTCGCAGGCTGGGGAAGGCAATCAAACCCCTGCTGCTCGCACACCTGAGCAGGTAGTGCAGGGATTACAGACTCCAGAGGCACCTCCAGCCCAGCCAGTTGCACCAGTGCAGGAGTTCAGGGTTCCAGCTATGCTTGAGGATGAGCAGCGTCGTCTTGAGAGGTTTGGTAGACTCCAGCCTCCGACATTCAGTGGTGCTGAGGGCGAGGATGCCCAGGGTTTTCTAGACAAATGTCAGCGGATGCTCCATACAGCAGGGAATCTCGAGTCTAGTGGTGTGGCTTTTACCACCTTTCAGTTTACTGGGGCTGCCTTTACTTGGTGGGAGGCGTATGAGAGGCGTAGGCCGGCTGGTGCAGCACCTTTGACTTGGCAGGAGTTCTCCACTCTCTTCTTGGAGAAGTATGTACCGCAGTCCCGCAGAGAGGAGCTGTGCAGGCAGTTTGAGTGGCTACGGCAGGGAGATATGACTGTGTCTCAGTATGAGATGAGGTTTTCAGAGTTGGCTCGTCATGCCGTCTGGATGGTTCCGTCGGATCGTGAGCGAATCAGGAGATTTGTTGATGGCCTTAACTACCATCTCCGTGTTCTTATGACTAGAGAGAGAGTATTGGGTGCTTCATTCGAGGAGGTGGTTGATATAGCTCGAGAGATTGAGGTGGTTCGCCGTCAGGATCGAGAGGAGAGAGAGGCCTCGAGGTTCTGCAGTTAGAGTGGCGCTTCTTCGAGGGGCCAGTTCCAGCATGGTAGGGGTCGTTCTTTTAGGCCCGCTCAGTCGGCTCGTCCCGAGTATCGTGGGGCATCTTCAGGTCGTGGTTATCATGGTTCTCAGCAGGGTCAGCCTTCACTCAGCGCTGTTCCAGCATAGAGTTCATCTCGTGCCCCGTCTGCTCAGGGTTCTTCTAGGTCGAGTGCGTCAGCTAGTCACTCCGGCACGAGGGGTTCCCTTCAGTCCCATTCTCCAGCACCTGGGAGTTGTTATGAGCGCGGGGAGTTTGGACATATGTGGAGGTAGTGTCCTCATCGTGCTGCTAGCTCACTCAGCAGAGAGGTCAGCCCTCGTCTTCTGGTCCAGTTTCTTCAGCACCCACCCACCCCGCTAGGGGTGAGGGTCAGGCAGCCAGGGGTCATCCCAGAGGTGGAGGTCGATCAGGCATTGGTCAGGCTCGTTTTTATGCTCTTCAGGGCAGGACAGATGCCATTGCTTCAGATGCCGTCATTACAGGTATTATTTCAGTCTGCCACAGAGATGCCTCAGTCTTATTTGATCCCGGTTCCACCTATTCTTATGTGTCCTCATATTATGCTCATCATTTGGGTATGTCCCGAGGGTGTCTTGTTTTACCTGTTCATGTATCTACCCCGGTGGGCGATACTATTGTTGTAGACCATGTGTACCGGTCATGTTTGGTAACTATTGGGGGTCTAGAGACCCGAGTTGATCTATTGCTATTGAGCATGGTGGATTTTGATGTCATTTTGGGCATGGACTGGTTGTCTCTGTGTCATGCTATTCTAGACTGTCATGCTAAGACAGTCACTTTGGCTATACCGGGTGTCCCGAGAATCGAGTGGTGTGGTGTGACTGATTATGTTCCTAGTAGGGTGATTTCATTCTTAAAGGCCCAGCGTATGGTTGGGAAGGGCTGCCTTTCATATTTGGCGTTTGTGAGGGATGTTGGAGCCGAGACTCCTAGCATTGATTCTGTTCCAGTTGTGAGGGAGTTTCCCGATGTTTTCCCTGCAGACCTGCCGGGCATGCCCCTGGACAGGGATATTGATTTTGGTATTGACCTGGTGCCGGGCACTCAGCCCATTTCCATTCTGCCATATCGTATGGCACCAGCGGAGTTGAAAGAATTGAAGGATCAACTTCAGGAACTCCTAGATAAGGGGTTTATTCAGCCTAGTGTGTCACCGTAGGGTGCACCGGTTCTGTTTGTGAAGAAGAAGGATGGCACCATGAGAATGTGCATTGACTACAGGCAATTGAACAAAGTGACAGTGAAGAACAAGTATCCCCTGCCTCGCATTGATGATTTATTTGACCAGCTTCAGGGAGCGAGGGTGTTCTCCAAGATTGATCTCCGTTCGGGCTATCACCAGTTGAAGATCAGGAATTCAGATATTATTAAGACTGCATTCAGGACTAGATATGGGCACTATGAGTTTCTTGTTATGTCTTTTGGGCTGACCAATGCCCCTGCAGCGTTCATGCATTTGATGAACAGTGTATTTCGGCCTTATCTGGATTCGTTTGTTATTGTTTTTATTGATGATATTCTGGTGTACTCGCGTAGTCAGGAGGAGCACGCACAGCATTTGCGAGTTGTATTGTAGAGATTGAGGGAGGAGAAGCTTTATGCAAAGTTCTCCAAGTGTGAGTTCTGGCTCAGTTCAGTGGCTTTCTTGGGGCACGTGGTGTCCAGCGAGGGTATTCAGGTCGACCCGAAGAAGATAGAGGCGGTTCAGAGTTGGCCCAGACCGACCTCAGCCACAGAGATTCGTAGTTTCCTTGGTTTGGCAGGTTATTATCGCCGGTTTGTTCAGGGATTTTCCTCTATTGCATCTCCCTTGAACAAGTTGACTCAGAAGGGTGCTCTATTTGTATGGTCGGACGAGTGCGAGGAGAGCTTTCAGAAGCTCAAGACAGCTTTGACCACAGCTCCAGTATTGGTTTTGCCATTGGCTTCAAGTTCTTATACTGTATATTGTGATGCTTCGAGAGTTGGGATTGGATGTGTGTTGATGCAATAGGGTAGAGTTATTGCTTATGCTTCTCGTCAATTGAAGCCCCGCGAGAAGAACTACCCGATACACGATTTGGAGTTCGCTGCTATAGTTCATGCTTTGAAGATTTAGAGGCACTACTTGTATAGCGTATCTTGTGAGGTATTCACCGATCATCGCAGTCTTCAGCATTTGTTCAAGCAAAAGGATCTTAATTTGAGGCAGCGGAGGTGGCTAGAGTTACTTAAGGATTATGACATCACCATTCTGTATCACCCGGGGAAGGCCAATGTAGTGGCCGATGCTTTGAGCTGAAAGGCAGTTAGTATGGGGAGTTTGGCGTACATTCCAGTTGGGGAGAGGCCCTTTGCAGTTGATGTTCAGGTCTTGGCCAATCGGTTTGTGAGACTAGATATTTCGGAGCCTAGTCGGGTGTTGGCTTGTGTGGTTTCTCGGTCTTCCTTATATGATCGCATCAGAGAGCGCCAGTATGATGATCCGCATTTGCTTGTCCTTAAGGACAGGGTCCAGCATGATGATGCCAGAGACGTGACCATTGGTGAGGATGGTGTGTTGAGGATGTAGGGCCGGATTTGTGTGACCAGTGTGGATGGGCTTCGAAATATTGGAGGAGGCCCATAGCTCGCGGTATTCCATTCATCCGGGTGCCGCGAAGATGTATCAGGATTTGAGGCAGCACTATTGGTGGAGAAGAATGAAGAAAGATATTGTAGGATTTGTAGCTCGGTGCCTCAACTGTCAGCAAGTGAAATATGAGCATCGGAGACCGGGTGGCGTACTTCAGCGGATGATTATTCCCGAGTGGAAGTGGGAGAGGATCACTATGGATTTTGTGAGCGGTCTTCCTCGGACTTTGAAGAAGTTCGAGTCGATTTGGGTGATTGTGGATCGGCTGACCAAGTCCGCGCACTTCATTCCGGTATGTACTACCTATTCTTCGGAGCGGCTGGCAGGGATCTTTATCCAGGAGATTGTCCGATTGCATGGTGTTCCAGTGTCTATTATCTCAGATAGGGGTACTCAGTTTACTTCACAGTTCTGGAAGACTTTTCAATGAGAGTTGGGTACACAGGTGGAGTTGAGCACGGCATTTCATCCTCAGACGGACGGACAGTCCGAGCGTACTATTTAGATATTGGAGGACATGTTGCGTGTCTGTGTTATTGATTTTGGGGGTTCTTGGGATGGGTTTTTGCCGCTTGCAGAGTTTGCCTACAACAACAGTTATCAATCGAGCATTCAGATGGCTCCGTATGAGGCATTGTATGGGAGGCGGTGTAGATCTCCTATTGGTTTGTTCGAGCCCGGCGAGGCTAGGTTATTGGGGACAGAGATGGTTCAGGATGCCTTGGAGAAGGTGAAGCTAATTTAGGAAAGGCTTCGTACAGCACAGTCGCGTCAGAAGAGTTATGGGGACCGGAAGGTTCGAGATGTGTCTTATATGGTTGGTGAGAAGGTCTTGCTGAAGGTTTCGCCCATGAAGGGTGTTATGCGGTTTGGAAAGAAAGGGAAGTTGAGTCCGCGGTTTATTGGGCCTTTTGAGGTACTTAGGAGGATTGGGAGGTGGCTTATGAGCTTGCCTTGCCACCCAGCTTGTCAGGCGTGCATCCGGTATTTTATGTATCTATGCTCCGGAAGTATGTTGGGGACCCGTCCCATGTATTGGACTTCAGCACGGTTCAATTGGATGATGATTTGACTTATGATGTAGAGCCAGCAACCATTTTGGATCATCAGGTTCGGAAGTTGAGGTCAAAGGATGATGTTTCAGTGAAAGTGCAATGGAGAGGTCGGCCCGTTGAGGAGGCTACTTGGGAGACCGAGCGGGAGATGCGGAGCAGATATCCTCACCTGTTTGAGGCTTCAGGTATGTTTCTTAACCCGCTCGAGGACGAGCGTTTGTTTTAGTTAGGGAGGATATGACGACCCGACCCGTCGTCACGTGAGTTACCGCTTCGTTTTCCCCGTTTTCAGCTTCTTTATGCTTCATTATCCGTATCTCATGTGATCGAGTTGGTTCGGAGAGGTTTTGGTAAGAAATGAGACACTTGGTCTCTTTAAGGAAGGTTTGATTTGGAAAAGTCAATCGGATTTTGACTTATGAGTTAGAGGGCGCGGATGTGATTTTCGGTGATTCGGTTAGCTTCGGGGGATGATTTGTGACTTAGGAGCGTGATCGGAAGTGATTTTAGAGGTCCGGTGTAGAATTAGGCTTGAATTGGCGAAGTTAGTATTTTGGCGAATTCCGGTTGATAGGTGAGATTTTGATCCGAGGGTCGGAATGGAATTCTGACAATTGTTGTAGCTTCGTTAGGTGATTTGGGATGTGTGCCAAATTTCAGGTCATTCGGAGGTGTTTTGGCTGGGTTTTTGATCAAATGCATGTTTCAGAAGTTTTTGAAGAACATAGGCTTGAATTCGATGTAATTTGATGGTTTTGGTGTTGTTTGTGGTGTTTTGATGATTGGAGCAAGTTCGAATGATGTTTTAAGATGGATTGGCACTTTTGGTTGAGGTCCCGGGGGCCTCGGGGTGATTTCGGATGGCCATCGGGATGAATTTTGGACTTGTGTTATTGCTGAGTTATGCTGGTTTTGGTATTTCCGCATCTGCGGAAATAGGACCGCAGATGCGGTCTCGCAGATGCGGGGAGGTGGATCGCAGGTGCGAGATTCTCGAAAAGTTGGTTTTTCGCAGATGCGGGCTTGGAGCCGCATCTGCGGTGCCGCAGATGCGACGTTGGAACCGCAGATGCGGATATTGGCCATTGGGGATTTTTCGCAGAAGCGGACGATTTTTCGCAGGAGCAAAATCCGCAGATGCGGAGTTTGACCGCAAAAGCAGTCCAGGCGTTTAAGTGGAACTCCGCAGAAGCGGAAATCGCAGATGCGGTATATGAATCGCAGATGCGAGAAGGTCTAGACAGAAAGGGTTTTAAAACTTCATTTTGTTCCGCGAGCTAAGGTATTTTTCCACCATTTTTGAACATCCTTGAGAGCTTTTGGACGAGAATTGAAGGGGATTTCGACTGGGATTGATTGGAGGTGAGTTCTATGACCTAATTACATGATTTAATGGTAGAATCAACCTAGAAATTCATGAAAATTTATCAAAAAGGGGGAAGAACTAGGGCTTGAGTTTTGGTATTTCAAATTGGGTTTTGATGGGTCATTTGAGCTCGGATTTGGGAGTTCTTGATATGTATAGACTCGTGGCAAGATAAGGAATCCGTTGATGTAAAATTTACTGGAATTCGAGAAGTGGGCTCGGGGCTCGGGTTTTGCAAATTTCGTGATTTTCGGTGTTTTTCGATTCTTTTCGATTGGGTTATGTTCCCTTAGCCTATTGTGATGTATTCGTTGTGGTTTTGATCAAATTCGACGTGCGAGGAGGCCGATTTGAGAGGCAAGGGCGTAGCGAGCTAGGATTTTGGCCGGCTTGAGGTGAGTAATGATTGTAAATGATATCCTGAGGGTTTGAAACCCCGGATTCGCACAACGTAGTGCTATATTGAGGTGAAACACGCGCTTAATGACGAGCGCGGGGTTGTTTACTACTGGGGATTTGTGACTTGGTCCGTCCCGATTGATATTTTTGCCGCATATTTGACTGAGATGTAACTGTTATCAACATGATTTGGGCCTATTGCCATATTTTGGGCTTCACGCCGACTACTTGAATCCTTCGTGGATTTCTATCACTGTTTCCTCACTATTTTGATATACCACTTGAACTCAGTCCTGTTGATTATACTGTTTTACAAACTCAGCTGCTTTAATTGAACTTTGAGACTTAAATGATATTTCCACTGTTGTTTGGGCTGAGCACTACTATTTTATTGATGCCCGAGGGGCTTATGATGTTTTCTGGACTGAGTGAGGCTTTCAGGCCTTGTGAGTGATGTGAGGAGGGTTTCAGGCCTTGTGAGTGATGTGAGGAGGCTTTCAGGCCTTATGAGTGATGTGAGAAGGCTTTCAGGCCTTATGTTGATATAGCGCTTGGGTCGTAAGGGGCCCTTCCGGAGTCTGCACACCCATAGTGAGCGCGGGTACCCATATGATCTGCGAGTGAGCCCGAGGGGCTGATACTATGCTGAGTGAATGATACTGAGCCCGAGGGGCTGATACTGTTCTGAGCGATTGATACTGGGCCCGAGGGGCAGATTTCTACTCACTAATTACTTGTTGTTTTACCTGATTTACCTGTTTTAAAAAGGAGATTTCATTTGACTCTTTACTGTTTTACTGCTTTAAGTGATTTACTGCCTGATATAGAATTGCCTTGTGCACTTATGTGTTTTCATGCCTTCGGTTATTATTTATTATTATTACTCACTGGGCCGGAGCACTCACATTACTCCCTGCACCATATGTGCAGATTCAACCATAGCAGAGTCCGCACCTGAGCACTGATTGCTTCCAGACCAGGCAGCGAGTTGGAGTTACGAGGTAGCTGTTGACGTCCGCAGCCCCTTGTCTCCCCGATATCATTTATGTTTCCTTCAGACTATTGTATTAGATATTACACTTTGTAGACTTAAGCAAACTCTATAGTAGCTCATGACTTGGGACATCCCGGTTTGGGCTGTGTCGGGATGGTTTCCCTTGTTATTATCGATGTTCCCGCATTTATGGTTATCTTAAACATGTGTTAGAATCGTTAATGTTAATTGATTTATCTAACAGAAGTATTTACGTTGTTCTGGCTGGCCTTGTCTTCACGAGAGGCGCCATCACGACCGGGTTCGGGAATTGGGTCGTGACAGTTAATAATCTCGCCTTAATAAACTGTCATCCTTGTATGCATTAGATACCATGTTTTTAGGAACTTTGCTTGCATTTGTTTGAACCTGCTTATTTCGATTAAAATAAGTCAATGTCCATGAAAAGGTATAAAAGCAACTTCCCGTATAGATATCATGTCTTTAAGCACGAATCAGTATAAATCACCTGTTATAATCTGTGTCACTTAGAACAACATGTTTTTAGGTTGAACAATTTCTAAAACTGTTAATCATCTCCTGTAATTGTGATTGCATACAATCCCACGCCTAGGCAAGCCTTAGGTAACCAATCTCTATATGAAACTGGAAACTGCGTTCTGATTGTGTTAAACTGCTTAAGTTTTACAGGACTTAAAATCAGTAGGCAAATCGATTAGGACCCTGCCATTGAATGTTTTGCATATTCTGTGTATTAGTGTTCACCTGGACATCCTGTCCTAGGATTCTTTCTAAAAAAACTACATGTATTTGTGTTTGAGACGTGCTGTTTATTTGCTGTATCTGTGCGGAGGTAAACATGAGCCTTTTAACTGCTTCTTGTCCCTATTTGCTGGTCCTACATGTTATTTGATTGTCGCCTAAATTTTTTCCCTTTTAAATACCTTAGGATTGTCTTGAACTGCCCAGATTTAGAGGTCCAAAACTCCTCCGGGACCGCAAGGAAGGGACGGGTAACAGCACGCTTAGAGTTCGTTAAGTAAAACTCGGTTAATAACCACTAAGGGGTGGGATAATGGGTAGAAAAGGATATGATAACTTGTGCGCTAATGCAACGTGTAGCCCCTCATTGAGGAGTGATTACCGAGCATTACATAGATGTGATCCTATAGGATAAACAACTTAGGACCCCCCTTTTCCTTTTACATATGTGTTCTTAGATTGCTTAACTATTAAAACCAATGTTCCTTTTACATATGTGTGCTTAGACTGCTTAACTATTAAAACCAATGTTCCTTTTACATATGTGTGCTTAGACTGCTTAACTATTAAAACCAATGTTCCTTTACATATGTGTGCTTAGACTGTTTATTTGCATCGGATTTATTCACAAAGTAAGTTTGGCCGGGACCCAGTGTTGTGGACTTTGAGGGGTGCCTAACACATTCCCCTTGAAGTAAGTTTAAGCCCTTACCCAATCTCTGGTTGTATAATTAGTGTTGTAAATGACCCATAATAGGTGCCCTAACGCACCTTCATTCGTTATGTGGCGACTCTTCAATTCCTTATATCCCTTTTCACAAAAAGGAAACGAGTTGTCCCAATAATGTCAAAAACCCTGACTAATCCGAAAGGAGAGGAAAAAGGGGGCACGACAATACTTATAATCCCAAAATAAATCTCATTCTCGAATTTACGTCGATTAACTTATGACGAAGCTTTAACGTACAAAAATGCGAAATGTAATATCTCATTGCCGGAGTTTCATCAATTTACTTATGGCATACTTTCACGTACGAAAACGTGGGGTGTAACAGAAAAACTTGGCTAACAAGGAATTGGGGTAAATCAAGAGATTGATAGTCCCAGTTAAAGGGATGAATCTAGAGATAGTAAAACCCGACTTGAGCTTTTTATCAACCGTTTTGTTCAATACCCATTTGGGCTTGAGAAAGCCAAATTGGGAAAAGTCACTCTCTTACCGAGAGGTATTGAGTGGGTACTCGAGTGTTGATAGCTATAATAAACCCCGACCAATAAAACAAGATTTAAAGTTTACAACCTGTTAGGCAAATACCTAGGTGAAGGTCATAGCCCTAGGCCTTTTACCTAATTCAAAAAACAACAACAAAAACAATCTCCTAGTTTCAATTCTTAGTTGGTAATCTTAGTTTAAATTAGACTTAGAAATAACCCAATTTTGAGAAAGTGCAATTTGAGATAATTCAAGCTCATTCATTATGATATATACTTCTAAGTCCCATTCATTACTGCCTGTGAAAAATTGACCTCGACCCCTTGTTGGGTATTACTACTGCATCGACCGTTTCATAACCTTAAATAGAGGTGTGACTTGGACGAGATCAATTTTTGGCGCCGTTGCTGAGGAGCATAAAAACGAATTTAGCTATATATTTTGTTTTGTATGTGAATTTTCTTCTTTTCCTTCCGTGTTACTGATTTTTGTGAATCAATTGTAGGTGCAACAATGGCCCCGAACCTGGGGGGCGAGACCGATAACCGGTGCCTTACCTATCCTTGCGTACAACCTTGCGACTAAAGGGCTCTGAACATATAATGTCATACTTTGGCCATGGGCCACATTGCAAGACAATTGTGAATGTTGACTAAACATCAATATAATGTTGGGCCGAAAAGGCCATCATAACTACTACAGCTAGCAAACCAACAAAATATACGTAAAAGGCCTACAATCCCGACATACTGCACTAACTGACAAGATGTGTCTACAAGCCTCTACTGATGGATATACTGTTATCGGAACAGGCCTCGACCTACTCATAACATATATTCATATATACACAAGATGTACATAAAGGTCTAGACCCGGCAACTCCGAAGGGCGTGGAGCTTTCCGATCAAGCTGAAATCGGGCAACACCTAATGAGGAGGTCTACCCGTCTGTCTATCTGAACCTGCACGCAAGAAATACAGCACCCCAGAAAATGGACGTCAGTACAAAATAATGTACCGAGTATGTAAGGCAATATATCGAAGCTGAAACTGAACTGATAATATAATAACTAAAAGCAACTAGGAGTCAAAGATAATCTGAATATATGCTTACCTGTTGATACTGACTCAAGTCTCTCAATGTAGTAAGTAAAATAGATGTCCACCCTTGTAAGGATCGGTATATATATATATATATATATATATATATATATATATATATATATATATATATATATATATATATATAACTGTTCTGTCGTAGTAGGCTATATAACTGTTCTGTCGTAGTAGGCTCGCTCATAGGCGCTCGGCCATACTAGGCTCTATATCTCGGGCAATTGGGCTCGCTCATAGGCGCTCGGCCACAGTAGGCTCGGCATATAACTTACCATCTGATCAGAGGTTGCCCAATAGGGGCCTGCCCATCAATTATAGCTCGATGGCAATAAAAATACTGTAATATTGTATATATAGGCTCTCTGCTCACTTGACTGAAAGAGACAATACTCAATTAAATATGAAGTCCCGATAAGGGAGAATAAGGATATTTATGAGACTAGAAAAATGTATATAAATTTAAGAATATGAATTTCTCTTTATGTCTCGTTATCAACTCATGTAATTACGGGATCATGCCAAAATGAAGGAAGGGCTTAGCGTTAACATACCTGAGTCGATTTTTTTGACAATCCCTCTAACACACGTCAATTGCGACAACACATTACGGCGGATCAGAGTAGGGGAAAATCCGTACGATATTCCTGGGAAAGATTGCACCACACTCCCTTAGAATCGCAAAATCCCTTTGGTATTACGCATTATAATTTCGTATGAAAAATGATTTTTGCACAGGATCGAAGAAATAGATATCATATGAAGGTTCCATCCGTATAAATTATATGGAGTTGGATATGACAATACCTTAATGAATTTTGAATCCATCTCTTAATGAATTAAAGTCTTATACCCTAGTAGGTGTGGGGCCCACTAAGGTGATGACTAAGCCTCCTAAATGCTCAAAATGTGACATTTAAGCAATAGCTAATGACTCACTCAAATGGGATAAGGGGGCTGCCACGTTGGGGTTATTTTTATCTTTATCCAAATAATTCTTTAATTAATTGGGTAATATCCCATTATCCAATAGTTAACCAATTACACACATAATTAAGAATTTTCTCAAATTACTTAAAATACTACTCATTTGAACACTCTTTATACATCATACGATCATGGTCATGTGGAACCTTGTATAGCACTAGTCCATAAATAGCGGGTATTAAATCTCGGGCCGTATTTTATCCCAAAATGACAAACTTCGACGAAATTCACTTTCTTCGATTTGCTTAACCTTTCACCTTCACGATTTTACTCATCACTTGTTTGATTTAGCATAATACTTATAATCCCAAAATAAATCTCATTCCCGAAATTACGTCGATTAATTTATGACGAAGCTTTAACGTACAAAAATGCGAAATGTAATATCTCATTGCCGGAGTTTCATCAATTTACTTATGGCGTACTTTCACGTACGAAAATGTGGGGTGTAACAAGAACTTGGATAACAAGGAATTAGGGTAAATCAAGAGATTGATAGTCCCAATTAAAGGGATGAATCTAGAGATTGTAAAATCCGACTTGGGCTTTTTATCAACCGTTTTGTTCAATACCCGTTTGGGCTTGAGAAAGCCAAATTGGGCAGAGTCACTCTCTTACCGAGAGGTATTGAGTGGGTACTCGAGTGTTGATAGCTATAATACACCCCGACCAATAAAACAAGCTTTAAAGTTTAAAACCTGTTAGGCAAACACCTAGGTGAAGGTCATAGCCCTAGGCCTTTTACATAATTCAAATAACAACAACAAAAACAATCTCCTAGTTTCAATTCTTAGTTGGTAATCTTAGTTTAAATTAGACTTAGAAACAACCCAATTTTGTGAAAGTGCAATTTGAGATAATTCAAGCTCATTCATTGTGATATATACTCCTAAGTCCCATTCATTGCTCCCTGTGGAAAATTGACCTCGACTCCTTGTTGGGTATTACTATTGCATCGATCGCTTCATAACCTCAAATAAAGGTGTGACTTGGACGAGATCAATTTTTGGCGCCGTTGCTGGGGAGCATAAAAATGAATTTAGCTATATATTTGGTTTTGTGTGTGAATTGTCTTCTTTTCCTTCCGTGTTACTGATTTTTGTGAATCAATTGTAGGTGCAACAATGGCCCCTAACCTGGGGGGCGAGACCGGCACCCGGTGCCTCATCTATCCTTGCGTACCAACTTGCGGTAAAGGACTCTGAACATATAATGTCATACTTTGGCCATGGGCCACATTGCAAGACAAGTGCGAATGCTGACTAAACATCAATATAATGTTGGGCCAACAAGGCCGTCATAACTACTATAGCTGGCAAACCAACAAAATATACATAAAAGGCCTACAGGCCCGACATACTACACTAACTGACAAGATGTGTCTACAAGCCTCTACTAATGGATATACTGTGATCGAAATAGGGCCTCGACCGACTCATAACATATATACATATAGACACAAGATGTACACAAAGCTCTAGACCCGGCAAGTCCGAAGGGCATGGAGCTTTCCGATCAAGCTGAACTCGGGCAACACCTAATGAGGAGGTCTACCCGTCTGTCTGTCTGAACCTGCACGCAACAAATACAGTACCCCCAGAAAAGGGACGTCAGTACAAAATAATGTACTGAGTATGTAAGACAATATACTGAAGCTGAAACTGAACTGATAATATAATAACTGAAAGCAACTAGGAGTCAAAGATAATCTAAAGATATGCTTACCTGCTGATACTGACTCAAGTCTCTCAATATAGTAAGTAAAATAGATGTCCGACCTTGTAAGGATCGGTATATATATATATATATATATATATATATATATAGAACTTTTCTGCGGTAGTAGGCTCGCTCATAGGCGCTCGGCCATACTAGGCTCTGTATCTCGGCCAACTGGGTTCGCTCATAGCGCTCGGCCACAGTTGGCTCGACATATAACTTACCATCTGATCGGAGGTTGCCCAATAGGGGCCTGCCCATCAATTATAGCTCGATGGTAATGCAAATACTGTAATACTGTATATATAGGCTCTCTGCTCTCTTGACAGAAGAGACAATACTCAATTAAATATGAAGTCCCGATAAGGGAGAATACGGCAACTTATGAGACTAGGAAAATGTACATAAATTTAAGAATATGAATTTCTCTTTATGTCTAGTTATCAACTTATGTAATTACGGGATCATGCCAAAATGAAGGAAGGGCTTAGCGTTAGCATACCTGAGCCGATTCTCTTGACAATCCCTCTAACACACATCAATCGCGACAACACGTTACGGCGGATCAGAGTAGGGGAAAATCCGTATCATATTCTTGGGAAAGATTGTACCCTACTCCCATAGAATCCCAAAATCTTGTTGCTATTACACATTATAATTTCGTATGAAAAATATTTTCTGCACAAGATCGAAGAAATAGATATCGTATGAAGGTTCCATCCGTATAAATTATATGGAGTCGGATGCTTTTAGAAACAGTATGGCAGTACCTTAATGAATTGTGAATCTATCTCATAATGAATTAAAGTCTTATACCTTAGTAGGTGTGGGCCCCACTAAGGTGATGACTAAGCCTCCTAAATGCTCAAAATGTGACATTTGAGCAATAGCTAATGACTCACTCAAATGGATAAGGGGGCTGCCACATTGGGGTTATTTTTATCTTTATCCAAATAATTCTTTAATTAATTGGGTAATATCCCATTACCCAATAACTAACCAATTACCCACATAATTAAGAATTATCTCAAATTACTTAAAATACTACTCATTTGAACGCACTTTATACATCATACCATCATGGTCATGTGGTACCTTGTATGGCCCTAGTCCATAAATAGCGGGTATTATATCTCAGACCGTATTTTATCCCAAAATGTCAAACTTCGACGAAATTCACTTTCTTCGATTTGCTTACCCTTTCACCTTCACGAATTAAGTTACCACTTGTTTGAAATAGCATAATACTTATAATCCCAAAATAAATTTCATTCCCGAACTTACGTCGATTAACTTATGATGAAGCTTTAACATACGAAAATGCGGAATGTAATATCTCATTGCCGGACTTTCATCAATTTAATTAGGACGTACTTTCAGGTACGAAAACGTGGGGTGTTACATCGCTAGACTAAGTCTCTCTTTCTCAAGTAGAGACCAAGTGAAATAGGCAAGAACTAATGTTTGCAACTATTAATTCTACAATTAAATGCAAGAATAAGGCTAAATAATAAACATCGAACAATAAACAAGCAATAAATAAAACACCCATTAAGTTTACACTCTTGGGTTGGGTCACAACCCTAGTGAAAATCTAGCTACTCATGCTTATAACAGAAGAAATAGAAGAAGAAATGATAATTAAACCCATATTGATAATTAAAATAATGAAATCTATGTTCAAAAAGCTCAAAATGGAAAAAAACTACTAAAGAGGGTAAAGAAAAACGTCTACTGTGGCTGCTGATATCACAATTTGACCTAAAAAAGTGAAACTCTTCTATTTATAAAGCTGGACTTTTCAAACAAAAATGCTCTTTCGGAGGTTCTGCGGCCGCACAATTTCATGTGCGGTCCGCACTTTGCTTTAGCTTGACAGGATTTGAATCTTGAGGCTGCACAATTCTGAACTGCATCCGCATCTCTCTCTTTCTGCGGTCCACACATTTCTGAGTGCGGCTGCACATGGCTCTTTTGCGGACCGAACAAATGCAACTGCAGCAGCGTAGCTAATCTTCTGCGGCCGCACAATAATTTTGCAGTCCACACTTCCTTTGAAATTGATAAGCAAACTCTCTGAACTTTTGCTCTTGCCTAGCTTCTACGGCCGCAAATGTCATGTGCGGACCGCACTTTGCACTTGTCTCTGATAGAAATTACTTCACAATTTGTGGTCCGCACTTTGAGCTTCTATGCCTGTTTTTGTCCCTGAGTTCAGATCACTCCTTCTTGAGTTGGATTTCATCTTAGTGGCTCATTTTCCAATAATCCTGCAATTAAGCATATTTCATCAGTTTTCGGGAACACAGTTAAATGCCTTTGGACTAAAACAAAAACTAAAAGGCGCTAATAAATAGTCAAAATCCCCACTGATCAATATGTAAACCATTTGGAAAGGCTAATAGAGCTAATTTTCCATTGCAATGACGCCATTCTAATATCTGTGGTCCAATGAATGTGAGGGCTAGGTCTGGTGCTTATATTTCAGTATGTTTATTGATGATTTCACGCGCTTTGGTTATGTCTATTTGATTTCTCATAAATCTGAAGCACTAGAATGCTTTAAGAAATATTTGAACGAAGTTGAGAATCAAATAGATAAAAGGATTAAGACCTTAAGCACCGATAGAGGGCGTGAATATATATCAAATCAGTTTAAAGAATTGTGTAATGAAAAGGGCATCACCAAAAAGTTAACTATTCCTTACACACCTCAACAAAATAGTGTAGCAGAAAGGAGGAATAAAATATTGTTGGACATGATAAGGTATATGGTGGCGTAGGAAAATTTACCTATCTCCTTTTGGGGAGATGCGTTATTGACTGCAACCTACATATTGAACAAAGTGCCTTCTAAATCAGTTTCCTCCACCCCTTATGAACTATGGACTGGTCATAAACCAAACTTAAATAATTTACAACCTTGGGGTTGTGCTGCCTATGTAAAAGATTATTTTAGCAAGTTTGGAAAATAAGAACCAAAAGGCAAGAAATGTATCTTCATAAGATATTCAGAATACTCCAAAGGGTATGTATTCATTGGTGAATTAGATGATGGACGTGTTACTGGTGGTAGGCTATAATCTCGTGTTTTAGTCGCTTATTGTACTCTAATTTACTGCACTTTAATTGTGTTTATGCTTTAATCGCTAGTGTTTTGTACTTATTATTTTTTTTATGCATTATAGGAGTGATTCCGAGTGATGTAGATGTTATTGAGCTAATGCGAGTGACTTGGAGCTTTGAAGTCTGAGTAAATGCCCAAGGGATTAAGTCGGGATCCCGTTCGGGGTTCGAGAACCACATCTGGATATCAAAAATCAAGAAAAATCCGTACTCTGAGGAAAACTCACACCCGCAGCGCGTGGGGCGCCGCATCTGTGTAAATTTACTGCCTGTTGAATTGCTGAGCTACCTGATAAACCCCACAAGTACCCTATGGGGCGCGTCGCCCCATGCGGCGCGCCTGTGCATTTTTTACAAAGCCACAATCCAATTTCAGCTAGGAGAAGGTGGTTTCGTTTGGGCCCGACCCTACTTAGTATAAATACATGTAAAAACGTTATTTTGAGGACTTTTGACACATCTTAGACCTAAGGAAGCTAAGGAGGAGGTGGAGAAGCAAAAGCACAAGGATTTTATCATTCAATCCTCACTCAAGACACGAGTTTGGATCATTTTATGTTTTCCTTTAACTTAAACATATTTGTGATGAATTGCTCCATATTTATAGAGTAGTTCTCTTTAGGATTTGATGGATTTGGTGTATTGATATTTGTTTGTGGATACTAACTCTAGTTTTATGTATTGAATCATTTTGGATGTTTTAATCGTTGCATCTATATTCACTTGTTAATGTAATCAAGAGAGGCATAACTTGTGATATTTTTGCATTCTATTTTGTTGGTTGAATTTCATTAATTCTTCTTAGTAATCGAAAGAGGCTAGTTGTATTGTCTAGTTAGAAGGATAATCGAGAGAGGTTCTCCTAAAGATCAATCCACCACAAACTCTTGCATATCTTCGAGCTTAACTTAGTTCATCTTGTGAGGTTGAGACATAATCCAGAGAGGAGTTTCTACTAAACGTGTGAACTAATAATTGAGTGAATTCGAAATACTCACTTGAACATTAGAAGTGAATTATCTAGAGTTAGATCCCAAACAATTATCTTGCACCTATTCTATCAACCCCTATCTTCTCCCAATTGATAACCTTCTTTGCTCATTACTTGTGTCGATTGTCATAGCCAATAGTTTAGACTCTTAGTTAATATTAGTTTTAATTACAAAACTATCAATTGTTGATCATCTTGGATAGCAATCTAGCTACAAACTACGATAATAACTGTTTAACTCCAATACCTGTGGATATGATATTATATTTTACTATATTCGACTAGCGAGCATATTTAAGTGTGTTTTGCGCAGTGTGTTTTGCGCTCGTCAGTTACCGAGATTGAATCACGAGATGTCACATTTTTGGGAAATGATTTTCCAAAGAAGGACGAGGTAAGGAATGGAGAGCCTGTTTATGAAATGTTGAACTCGGACAGTTAGCAAGTGTATTCTGACACAGTTGATAGTCAAATTGATCAGGATCTTGTTCTTGATCCGAGTGGGAGTGGGAGTTCTCAATCCCAAAATCCTTCTGATGAATCTGAATTTCAACTACGAAAGAGAATCATAAAAAATATACCCAAACGTACTTATGAGATTGCATATTATGTTTTCTTGGTGTCTCCCATGGAAATGGATGAGCCAAAGTCTATGACTGAGGCTTTATCGAGCCCCGAAAAAGATGAGTGGATGAAAGCAATAAAAGAAGAATTAGAGTCCATGAAAACCAACAAAGTCTGGGATCTAGTTAACCTTCCGGCTGGGCGTAGAGCCATTGGGAAAAAATGGGTCCTCAAAGGTAAATGCAAAGCGGATGGGCCAATAGAAAGATACAAGACACAATTAGTGGCAAAAGGCTTTTCTCAATAAGCTGGAATAGATTATGAAGAAACATTTTCATCAGTTGTGAAGTTTACCTCAATTCGCTTACTTTTGGCTATTGTTGCACGTTTGGATTTGGAATTACACCAAATGGACGTGAAGATAGCTTCTCTCAATGGAGAACTAAATGAGGAAATCTACATGGAACAACATGTAGGCTTCATCCTTAAAGGCCAAGAAAAGAAGGTATGTAAATTGAAAAGATCTATTTATGACCTGAAGCAATCTTCAAGGCAATGGTATTTGAGATTTCACAAGGAGGTGATCTCGTATGATTTCAATGTGATCAATGAAGACCATTGCATTTATGTGAAGAAGTCAAATGGTATGTTTGTAATTTTTTCTCTTTATGTGAATGATTTTTTATTGGCCGGAAATAATTTGGAGTATTTGAAAACTATCAAATCTATGGCTTTCAAAGTCATTTGACATGAAAGATATGGCTAAGGAAGACTATATCCTTAAAGTTAAGATCCAAAGAGATCGTTCCAAAAAGTTGTTGAGTCTATCTCAAGAAACTTATATAAAGAAAATTTTGGAGCGTTTTCGCATGAATAGTTGCAAATCCATGGATACTCCTATAGAGAGAGGTGAAACTTTAAGCCTTTAAATGTGTCCCAAGACTAAAAATGAAAAGGAAGACATGTCTCGAGTTCCATATTCAAGTGATGTCGGGAGCTTAATGTATACTATGATGTGTACTCGTCCAGACATTTGTTATGCTGTAGGTCTGGTTAGCAGGTATCAATCAAATACTGGGAGAGATCGTTGGAAAGTTGTGAAGAGAATTTTTAGATACCTGAAGGGAACTGCAGATTATTCACATTGTTACAGTGGAAATGAGTTATACTTGAGAGGATATACAGATGTTGATTGGGCTGGTGACCAGAATGATAAAAAAATCAACATCCGATTGTGCTTTCTTACTTAATGGTGGTGCTATTTCATGGAAAAGTAAGAAACAAACTTGTACAACCCTCTCGGTGATGGAAGGTGGGTTCGTGGCATGTGCGTCTACAGTAAAAGAAGTTGTTTGGTTGAAGAGATTCTTTGAGCATTTGGATATTACAAAGAACTCTCAGGGTCTCCTGACTCAATATTGTGATAGTCAAGCGGCTATTACATACACAAAAGATTCTACGTATCACAGCAAGACCAAACACATTGACATCAAGTATAACTATGTGAGAGACATGATAGTAAGTGGAGAGATAAATTTACAGTACATTACTACGTGATATCTAGAGACCTATTTGAGAAACATGTTATGGCTCTAGGTTTGCGAAGGATATAAACATTTTTATGTATTGTAAAATGACTTTATTATTACAATATGCTCATCAATATTTGACTCTTGAATTTATGCTTACATCTTGTACACATGTGATGATGTTTTGTTGATAAAGTGTGTCGAACAAGTAACGAGATTGGCTCTCTCACACGAGCAATCGCCTCTTATGCTAAGAATCATGAATAGACCTTATAGAACCTTAAATAATGCGAAGTTATATTTACTTGTAAAGGTCGGTCTTGACAACTAGTCAGTTTTACAAATTTTACCATTCGATTATGATTTGTTTTGTAAGCTAGATGCGAGTTTCTCCAAAAATTTTGATTTGAGGATTGTTGAAGTGAAAAACTCGGGTTAGAAATTTGAAGATGTTTATATCAAGATTTGTAGAGTGTTAGATGTCACGATCCGGAATTTCCACCGTCGGGATCGTGATGGCGCCTAACTCTTAGAATGCTAGGCAAGCAAACAAATACAGTTCTAACACATAAATCATTAACCAAAATATAAATTAGTAATAACTAAAACTAAGCAGATATGAAGTGCGGAAATTTTTTATAACAGTTTAAATACTCTAGTACAAGACTACCCAAAAGATCCGGTGTCACAATCCACGAACATCTAAGAATTTCTACAAACACTGGTCTCAAGGGAATACATGTGTTTTTCGGAATGAAAGAAAACAGGAATCTAAAATAGAGGGAAGGGGACTCCAAGGTCTGCGAACGCCGGTAGATCTACCTTGGATCTCCTGTGGACTGAAGGCAGCAACCCAAACTCTGATCAGTGTGGTCCTGTACCGGGATCTGCATAGAAAGTGCAGAGTGCAGTATCAGTACAACCGACCCCATGTACTGGTAAGTGCCGAGCCTAACCTCAGCGAAGTAGTGACGAGGCTAGGACACGACAAATAACATAAACCTGTTCAGTTAAAAAATATACTAACAGGATAACAATTAATAGAAGCTAAGCAAAAATTAACGGGAAGGGGCAACCTGCTATGGGGGGTACCAAAATAAAGAATCACAGCAGTAGAGGAATTTAAATAGCTAGTACACTTTGAACCGGTAATAACAAGTAAACACAGCAAACAGAAAATGCACGGCATCACCCTTCGTGCTTTTACTCTCAACCTCACAGGTAATCAATAATAGAAACGTGCACGGCATCACCCTTCGTGCTTTACCACTCAACCTCACCAGATAATCAATAATAGAAACGTGCACGGCATCACCCTTCGTGCTTTACCACTCAGCCTCACCATACGAATAATAGAAATGTGGACGGCATCACCCTTCGTGCTTTATCACTCTTCCTCACCACATAAGTAACAACAGAAACAATAACAACCCGGCAAGGGCATCATAATTAAACAACTTCATTTCATCATTTAACTTCACAACATAAATCTCATCTTTCGCCAATATTCAACCAATATCCAAAACCAGAAAAAACATAATAAGACTTGTTTAACATGAGTAATAACCAGTTTAAACAGGAACAGAACGTATAAAGAAACACAACGATCACAAGTATAAGACTCACTCGCATGCTATGACCCGACAACAACGTATAGATACTCGTCACCTCACCTATACGTCGTAATTAACAACTAAACATGTAGCAAATAAGGCAACAACACCTAATCCCTCAAGCTAAGGTTAGCCACAACACTTACCTCGATTCCACGGCCAAACTAGCCTGAAATACCTCTTTTCCCTTAGTTTCCACTTCCAATCCGCTCATATCTATTCATAATTCACTTATTAACATCAATTAACGCTAAAGAAACCAGTTCCAATGCATAATTATAGATTTCCCAACCTTTTCAACAAAAAGTCAAAAATCGACCCCGGGCCCGCTTGGTCAAAACTCGAAATTCGGACCAAAACCCGATTACCCATTCACTCCCGAGCCCGGATATACAATTGGTTTTGGAATCCGACCTCAATTTGAGGTCTAAATCCCCAAATTTCGAAATTCCTAAGTACTACCCAAAAACACCCAATTCCACCATGAAAAACCCTAGATTTTATGATGAAATCTTGTAAAAAGTTGAAATAGACTGAAAGAAATAAGTTAAGAATCATTTACCTATGATTTGGGGAAGAAATGGTCTTTGGATAAATCACCTCTTGAAGTTTAGGTTTTGAAAAATGGGAGAATGAATGAAAAATCCCGTCCAAAAATGGTATTGAACAGTCGCAATTATCGCATTTGCGATCACAGGTTCGCAAATGCGAACTGGCAAATGCGAACAACACTTCGCAAATGCAAAGTTTGGCCTGGCCTGCTGGCATCGCAAATGCAAACAAATGTTCGCAAATGCGGCCTCTATTCTCATCGCAAATGCGACGCTGAGCTTCGCAAATGCGAAGGTCCCCTCCTATCCCTACTGATCGCAAATGCAAAGATTCTTCACAAATACGATGCTCGCAATTGCAAAGTCTGCAAACCTGAACATACCAGCAATATTCTTAAGTTCTAAAATCACTCCGTAGCCTATCCAAATTCTCACGCGAGCCCTCGGGGCTTCAAACCAAACATGCGCACAAGTCTTAAAACATCATACGAACTTGCTCATGCGATCAAATCGCCAAAATAACACCTAGAACTATGAATTCAACACCAAAACACATGAAATTTTCAAGATAGATTCAAACTTACTATTTTCTCAACCAAAGGTCCGAATCACGTCAAATCACTTTTGTTTTTCCCCAAATTTCACAGATAAGGTTTAAATATTATAACGGATCTATACCGGGCTCTGTAACCAAAATACGGGCCCGATACCAAAAGATCAAATCATTTAAATTATTGCACTTTCAATCTTATCATTTTTTTTCAAAAATTCATTTTTCGGGCTAGGGACCTCGGAATTCAATTCCAGGCATACGCCCGGGTCCCATATTTTACTAGGGACCCTCCAGGACTGTCAGAATATGGGTCCGGATCCGTTTACCCAAAACGTTGACTAAAGCCAACAAAAATCGTCTTTTCTTAAAGTTTTCACATAATAGTTTCCCGGATACGCGCTCGGACTGCGCACGAAAATCGTGGAGAGATAAATGGAGGTTTTTAAGGCATCAGAACACGGAATTGGATTCTAAAACAAAAGATGACCCTTTGGATCATCACATTCTCCACCTCTAAATCAACCGTTCGTCCTCGAACAGACATAGAAAAGTACCTGAGTCGGTGAAAAGATGGGGATATCTGCTCCGCATATCGGACTCGGACTCCTAGTTAGCTGCCTCAACAGGCTGACCTCTCCACTGCACACGAACCAAAGGGTAACTCTTCCATCTCAACTGACGAACCTGCCGGTCTAGAATAGGTACCTGCTCCTCCTCGTAGGTCAAATCCTTGTCCAACTGGACAGTGCTGAAGTCTAACACGTGGGATGGATCGTCGTGATACTTCCGAAGCATGGACACATGAAACACTGGATGCACAGCTGATAAACCTGGCGGCAATGCAAGTCATTAAGCCACCTCTCCCACTTGATCAAGGATCTCAAAAGGCCCGATGAACCTAGGGCTTAGCTTGCCCCTCTTCCCAAATCTCATCACGCCCTTCATGGGCGACACTCGAACCAACACTCGCTCTCCGACCATGAATGCCACATCACGAACCTTACGAACGGCATAACTCTTTTGCCTGGACTGAGCTATGCGAAGCCTATCCTGAATAATCTTAACCTTATCCAAGGCATCCTGTACTAAATCTGTACCCAACAACCGAGCCTCCCCCGGCTCAAACCACCCAACTGGCGATCGATACCGTCTACCATATAATGCCTCATAAGGAGCCATCTGGATGCTCGACTAATAGCTGTTGTTTTAGACAAACTCCGCTAACGGCAAGAACTGATCCCAAGAACCTCCTAAGTCAATAACAAAGGCGCGGAGCATATCCTCCAAAATCTGAATAGTACGCTCGGACTGTCCGTCCGTCTGAGGATGAAATGTTGTGCTCAACTTGACCTACCTACCCAACTCACACTGTACTGCCCTCCAGAAATGTGAGGTAAACTGTGTACCTCGGTCAGAAATGATAGACAAGGGCACACCATGAAGACGAACGATCTCCCGGATATAGATCTCAGCTAACCACTCTAAAGAATAGGAAACAGCCACAGGAATGAAATACGCTGACTTAGTCAGCCTATCAACAAGAACCCATACTACATCAAACTTTCTCTGAGTCCATGGGAGTCCAACAACAAAATCCATAGTGATATGCTCCCACTTCCACTCAAGAATATCAATCTTCTAAAGCAAACCACCAGGTCTCTGATGCTCATACTTTACTTGTTGACAATTCAAACACCGCGCTACATATGCAACAATATCCTTCTTCATCCTCCTCCACCAATAATGCTGCCGCAAATCCTGATACATCTTGGCGGCGCCGGATGAATAGAATACCGGGAACTATGGGCCTCCTCTAGAATCAATTCACGAAGTCCATCCAATTAGGTACACAAACTCGACCCTGCATCCTCAAAACTCCATCATCTCCAACCGTAACCTGCTTGGCATCTCCGTGTCGCACTGTGTCCCTAAGGACAAGCAAATGAGGATCATCATACTGCCGATCCCTGATACGCTCAAATAATGAAGACTGAGCGACTATACAAGCTAGAACACGGTTGGGCTCAGAAACATCCAACCTCACAAACTGATTGGCCAAAGCCTGAACATCCAAAGCAAACGGTCTCTCACCGACTAGAATATACGCAAGGATGCCCATACTAGCTGACTTCC
Source organism: Nicotiana attenuata (assembly GCF_001879085.1). NCBI lineage: Eukaryota > Viridiplantae > Streptophyta > Magnoliopsida > Solanales > Solanaceae > Nicotiana > Nicotiana attenuata. The sequence continues at coordinate 37,623,409 of NC_031996.1, read as the reverse complement.
TACTCAAAGCATCGGCCACCACGTTGGCCTTCCCGGGATGATACAGGATGGTGATGTCATAGTCTTTCAATAGCTCCAACCACCTTCTCTGCCTCAAATTGAGCTCCTTTTGCTTGAACAAATACTGCAAACTCTTATGATCCATGAACACCTCACTCAACACGCCATATAAATAATGCCTCCAAACCTTCAGCGTGTAACAATGGCTGCTAGCTCCAAATCATGAACTGGATAATTCTTCTCGTGAATCTTCAACTGCCGCGAAGCATGTGCGATAACCTTGCCATTCTGCATCAACACTGCACCAAGTCCAATACGAGATGCGTCACAATATACTGTATATGGCCCTGAACCTATGGGCAACACCAACACCGGCGTCGAAGTCAAAGCTGTCTTGAACTTCTGAAAACTCGCCTCATGCTCGTTCGACCACCTGAACGGGGCACCCTTCTGGGTCAAACTGGTCATCGGGGATGCTATGGATGAAAACCCCTCCACAAACCGACGACAATAACCCTCCAAACCCAAGAAACTCCGAATCTCTGTAGCTGATGTGGGTCTAGGCTAGTCCTTGGCTGCCTCAATCTTCTTAGGATCCACCTGAATACCCTCTGCTGATACAACGTGACCCAAGAAAGCAACTGAACTCAACCAAAACTCACACTTCGAAAACTTAGCTGTTTACCGTGAAAATGGTAACAATAATTAAATTTGATTATGGGGCTTTAAAAATACGTGATCTATTTCAATGCCGGTTGTTAAGCAGTTGATGCTATGTATGTGAGACATAGAAACGAAATAAAGGCTAAGGATAAAGTGATGGTCAAACTGATAGGTTAGCAATCGGGCCTCAAGCTGGCCGATTTCGGGGCTCGGCCGTGAGCTATCGAAGGTAATTGAAGTATGACTAACAGTTATAAGGAAATCAAAGAAGGCTCTTTATGGCCAATGATAAGCAATAAACGATGAACAATAATGGAGATAATATATGAGAGCAATAATATCAAGAGAGTATGTAAGAGAACAGAGAGAATGTTGTCTTATATTTCTTGTGGAGCAGCTGAAGCAACAAAACCTTACAAAATGAGAAGGACTCCCTTCATATAGAAGGGAAATCCCACATAGTAAAAAATACATTAATTACATAGATATGGGGATGGGACAGCTAAATGACGCCCTGATTTGGGTTCAGAGTAGCTTGCTAGACTGTATTAGACCTAGCCTGCGTGCCTTGGGAACTCCCCATTTCCACTATTACAGTGATCATTGCTACCTAGGGGTCGAGTGTTGTCGACCCTCGAGGAAAGGTATTCAGTCGCGGCCTCGAGCCTTCGAGGTGACCCCGCAGCCTCGAGCCTTCGAGATGATCTTCCGAGTGCCTTAATCTCGAGAAATTGAACCCTCCGATTTTATCATATACAGATAGTCCCCATGTTTCTTAGAGAGGAGTGATAAGAAATGATTTTGACATCCAACTCTTCGGACTTCCCATGGTGACGTCACGTTGGTGATATCATACTTGTGACGTAAGCCTTCTCGATAATACTGACATCCCATGGACTTGTCTTTTCAGCATCATTCAATGCGCTGCCGATTCCCATTCTTCAAAGCGATAGTGTCGCTGTTGATCCATTTTCCAATAACGCATTGATTGTTCCTGCCGATCCGTCTTTCAAAGGCATTGATGGTGTTGTTGACCATGCTATCACCCCCTATAAATGGGGGCCTTCCGGTACCATCTTTTTATCCAAGTGTCTTCCGACATCTTTCCATCTTTCTCTTCTCGCCATCCTTACCCATTGTTGTTTACCATGTTTGAGGCTCAAGGCCTCAAGATTATATGGCAGCGTTTCTATCCGCCATGCCACGGCCTATCTCCTGGATTTTCTTTTGCCGAGCGATATTACACTGTTTTGTTGTTGTTGTTGTTGTTGTTGTTATTAACACTGTCATCGCTGGCTCGAGATGGTGGGACAGGGAGGCCGATCCCTTCCATTTTGGGAAGGTGATTGGACTATACATTGCTGCTCACGAGGGCGCTCGGACTATATACCGCTGCTCACCCTCCTTCCCCGGCCTGGTGTGGCACTTCGCCTCTTTTGCTTTTCGTGGGGCGAAGTGGTACCTCTGGTCGGTAGCTTGCACGGCATCATGTCCGAAGAAGTGGACTCAAAGTAGCCGTGCATGCGAGGCCAACGCCCGCCAAGTCTTCTACCGGGCCGTGATCTTCCTGGCCTGGGTGAAGTCTTTGTTCTTCGCGGGCTACGGCGTTTTTTCATCCTTCTCTGCTCCTCTCACTTTCCTCTTCTTCATCTTCTCCTTGAAGATGCTACTTTGGGAGACCGAGATGAGACCGTTGAGGAAGCGGCGCTTGAGTATACTGCGGCCGAGGATGCTCCCTGGAGAATAGGCTAGGCTCTGAGCTCTAATCACATATGTACACCTTTTTGTTTCTTTGTTTCTTTGTAAGGACCCTTCGTGGGCTTTTGTAACCATATGTAAGGACCCCTTCGTGGGATTTTGTAATCAAGTGTTCATGAATACAAAGATATTTCCCCAATTTTGTCTCTAATGTTTGCTATGTTACCTTTTACCTGCGCTTATGGAAACTTTGAATGCATGATCCCACCGGTCGGCGTCGATATCGAGCCTAGGTGGAAGTATATTTCTCTGGCCTTTGGTTGACTAATATGGCTCCCCGTGGAACCCTTTGACTTTCCTCGGACCAAGCCTGGATTGGACCGATAAACTCGGGTCGTCAGGACCCTTACTTTCGGTTGAATGGAGATAACGCTTCGAACCTTTAGACTTTTAAGAGCAGTTTTTACGCCTTGCAGTAATCTTTGAGGGGGAATTCACTCGGGAATCCGAGAATAGAGGCTATCTTTGGACTTTCGAGAATAGTCCCCGAGTGGGGTTTGCTTAGACTCGGGCCATTTGGAAGTTCGTTTTAATCTTATCGTAAATAGCCTTAAGGCATTGCAGGTAGATTTAGAACGAGGTTTTATCCGAATTTAGGTGGTACCCCGTGATCAAGCCCATATGGGCGGAGCTTAAATGCTTATTTCCTTGGAGCCTAAATTCCTTTTTATGGAGATCCTCGAGGTCGGGTACCACCTCGGGACTTGCGATGATGCCGTTGGCTCCTTAGAGCCTAACTTCCCGTTGATGGAGGTCCTCGAGGTTGGGTACCACCTCGGGACTTGCAATGATGTCTTTGGCTCCTTAGAGCCTAACTTCCCTTTGATGGAGGTCCTCGAGGTCGGGTACCACCTCGGGACTTGCGATGATGACGTTGGCTCCTTAGAGCCTAACTTCCCTTTGATGGAGGTCCTCGAGGTCGGGTACCACCTCGGGACTGGCGATGATTATGTCGGCCTCTTGGAGCCTAACTTCCCTTTGATAGAGGTCGTCAAAGTCAGGTAGCGCCTCGGGACTGGCGATGATTACGTTGGCCTCTTGGGATAGGCGGAACGTCGTTGTTTTTTTCCATATATATATATATAAGGTTGTTTTTGCTCTTTTGGAGATCCCACCCTTCTAAGTAGTTGCCCTTCTTTTCCCGCGTTAAACCTTTCATCATTTCAGTATCAGCGTACTTGCACCGACTCCTTGCTTTAGTTCTCTGAGTTTGCCGTCGCTATGACTGCTATATCGGGGTCTGTCGGGCAGAGAGGGAAGAGCTCCGCCTCCGGTATTCGGGAACAACGAGAGCATACCTTGAGGATTACTTATTTGATAGGTGAAGAGCATCTTGGGTTAGTGAGGAAAGACTGCGGCTGGGGGGAGGAAGTAGTGTTACAGATACTTTCCCCGGATGAGGGCATCACGGATCGTGCCGATGGATTCTTGAATGTATATACGTATCCTTTCACACTGGGCCCCCTTGATAGGATTGTGCTTGACTTCTGTTTAAAGTACCGAGTTACCTTGGCGCAGATTCACCCGTCACTTTGGTGAATAGTGTTGATGATGAGATTTTTTGCGGAGAAGGCGGGTCTTGAATTCACGCTCAGTCATCTTATTAGGCTGTATCGGCCCTTTCACCATCGAGGTTTGCTAACCTTGCGATGCCGGTCGACCACACATTTTATCGTCGATGATGAGGAAGAAGGAGAAACCCCGAGTTTCTCCTCCGCTGTCGTCCTCCTTTCCCGTCGGAGGTTCTTTGAGGGATGCTCAAAACTCGGGGTCATATGCGCCGAGCGGTCATGCCTCTACTAGGGTCGACTCATTTGGAGCTGGGGAAGCCTAGCTAGTAGATGTGTGCTCGACCTTTGAGGAAGTCCAGCGGCTTCACCATGCGGTGAGTTTTGGCACAAGTTTTTCGAGTTTCGTGCCCTCCCTTTCTTATCGCGCTTTCTTTTTGCAGGCTTTTGATAAGATTAAGTTTAAGCTGCTTCGTCGGGAGGCCAGGCTTATGAAAGTTCTGGACGAGGAGAAATTGCTTAGGTGCCTTTGCGAAGAAAAGGAAAACGAGCTGGCAAGTTTACAGTATGAGGCGAGTCAGAGCTTGAATTATGAGAGCTATTTGAAGGAGCAGGTAGTTTTCGTTCTGACTGAGTGTGTGTTCTTTCTTCTAGCTCCTGAGGCTAGTATTTTGTTTATTTCAATTGCAAAAAAAGGTGGAGGATCTGGAGCACCTTCGGAACAAAGATGACCGAACCAAGCGCGAGCATGATGAGTTGAAGGCTTAGGCGGACACTCTGACTTTAGCGGAGGAGGGTGCTATGGGCAAAGTCTCCGCCCTTGAGGCTCAACTTCGCTTAGCTTGTGACAATGCCTTAGTTCAAACATATGTGATCATGAAGCTTGAGTCCGAGCTTTCAAAGGTCAGAGCTAAGATCGTTGATGCCCGTGCTGAAGCCGTGATGAGCCGAACTAAGGTTGACCAGGAGATGGCGATCTATTTGAAGGATGCTGCCGATGCTCAAGCTAAGCTGCGACAGGCCCTCGATCGTGAAGGCAGGATCAAGGAATAGGCTCGTTACAAGTCTCGAAGAAAGACTCTCGAGGAGATCCGTGCTAGGGGTTTTGTCCTCTCGGAAGAGTTGGCGCGAGCTAGGGTGGACGAGCGTGATGCTCGATTACTTCTGTCTGGCACCGTCGATGGCGACGACAAGGCTGATGGGCCATAGCCCTCAGAAAGGGGGGGAGTAGATTCTGCCATCTGTATTTAGCGTTTTCAAAACATGTTTTGTAAATGGAGATTGCGTTTTTTCTTATATGTATATAAAAAAAACCTTGTGGCTTTTACTTCTTCTGTATTCCCCTCTGTCTCGAATTTGGTCGAGTGAACTGGTCCTTTCAGTCAATAGGAATCCTTGGATTCGCGATATGGCCCTGAGGCTCATCGGGCTGGCCCGTAGGTTTTCATGTACTCGGCCGATGCGAGCATTCCGTATAAGCTGGCGTTTGAGCTCTTATGCTTTTGTTTTTATACATGTTTTGATCAACTATTTTGGGTTTAGTCTCCGAGTCGGGTTTCGATTCGAGCTCATTCGACCCTCAAGTTTTTGATCTGTGCGGGCTGGCGACAATGGCTCTTACGCCTTGGGTCGATGCGGCCTTTTAATGTAAGCTGGCATTTGAGCTCTTACGCTTTTTTTCTTGGGCATTTTTAGTTAACTGTTTTGGGTTTAGTCTTCGATTCGGGTTTCGACTTGAGCTCATTCGACCCTCAAGTTTTCGTATTTTAAGCTGGCGACAGTGGCTCTTACGCTTTGGGTCGGTGCGACCTTTTAAGTGGGCTGGTGACAATGGCTCTTACGCCTTGGGTCGATGCGTCCTCTTGTGTAGGCTTTATTTTTCCCTCAATAAGGATTTTTTTTGAAAGTGTTTGCCTGACTCTTCGACAGTTTAATAAAAAACTTCAATTGTGAGTCGTTATGTGGCGATGATCAAGCACCTCAGGAGGTTTAGCTCGGAGGCTGAGTATCTCGAAGCCAGTGTTTAGGAGCTGACATGGTCGAAGCTCTTTTGCCTATGTCGAGGGTAGCCTGTTTAACTGGTTCTTTTCGAAGTAGATTCGAAGTAATTGAAGGCCTGTGATTTTGTAGCGACGGTCGGGCGTCCCCGAGTCGCGTTAGTTTGGTTGGTACAGCCTTATGACCGTAGTCATTTGTGCTTTGGCCGGAGCCATTTTTGATCCCGAGTGAAGTAGTTTCGGCGTCTATATCGAGGGTATGCCTTTTAGGGGTCTTACAAGTTCGATATATAGCCTTAACTTTAAGATCGGGTTTATGCCTTTTGCAAGGTCTTACAAAATTTTCATGCCTTTGATGTCTTACAGTTTTAAGATACTTGGTACAAGTATGGTTCATGCCTTGCTCGAGGTCTCACAGATATTGTCACTTGGTACAAGTGCGGTTCATGCCTTGCTTGAGGTCTTACAGATATTATTGTTGCTACCTTATGTAGGTCTTACGAGACCGAGTCTGCCCGCTCGGGGTCTTAAGGCCTCGGGTTTTTTAATGAATGGTGATTGGCGACAGTCCTCGAGTTACCGAGGGTCTTTCGGCTCGGAAGCCATTGCGATGGAGATGACGATTTGATGGCAGTCCCTAAGCTTATCGAGGATTTCTCGGCTCGGGAGCCATTACTTGCAAATTTGGTGTTGCCTCATCGGGGGCTTATGATTTGGGCGACTCCGACCCTGAGGTCATGCGATTTTTGAGATTTTGACGCCAGTCCCCGAGTGTTCGGGGCATTTTCGACCTTGGAGATGTTTTGTGATTTTCATGTTGCCTCGTTGAGGGCTTATGAGTTTGGAGTCTCGACCCAGAGGTCGTTCAGGTGTTGAGTCGTTGATGCCAGTCCCCGAGTGTTCAGGACGTTTTTTGACAGAGGAGCCATTTTTGCAAAAATTACCAAGTTTTTCTTGAGGCGTGATATGCTTTGATGAAAAGTATTCTTCAATCACTTGGTACAAGTATACATGCCTTTGCTGTTAGGAGCCTGGTTGTTCTATGCGAACATGGTTTGTTTGACCGTTTGGTCCGGTACATTATTTTCTTATCGGAACCCTGTTCGGCATGTCTTAGCTTCTCCGAGAAGGTGACCTTCAGGGGGATGCCCCCCAGTATTCGGGGTTGATTGCAAAGAAGCCTTGAATACTTGTTGAGTTTTCTTTAGGTAGCATATAGGTGTTGCCTCGTTAAAACCTTGCCGGTAAAACCCCTTTTGGGATGAAAACCCGGTCGATGGAAAAGAGTGCAACGCATGCTTTTGAAACCTAAGGCCTTCGAGTTGGAGTGTTTTGGCCATTTTGATCGATTACCTGCACTTAGGTCAGCGTAGAATTTAATTGAAAGAGAAAAAGAAAGTCATACCTCAGTGTGGAGCGCGCCGGCGATGTTTCGACCGTTTGTCCTGAGGACGCGATATGGTCCTTCGCTTTGTTTAGTTCGGACTTAGCCGAGGGCGTAGCTTGCTATCGCTATTTTACTGTTTGATTATCCTTTGGCTCCTTCGAGGGTGGATGCACTGGTGTTGGTGCTACATCATGCACCGCGAACATTTCCCTCGCCGCATGTTGTTCCCCGTAGAAAATTTTAATCCCATCCTTTGTCGGGAATTTCACCATCTGGTGGACGGTGGACGGTACTGCTCTCATGCAGTGTATCCACGGCCTTCCGAACAAGGCGTTGTACCTCATGTCTCCTTCAATGACATGGAATTTGACATTTTAGGTTACACCGGCCATGTTGACTGGGAGGGTGATTTCTCGTTTCATTGTTTCACTCGCCATGTTGAATCCATTGAGGACTCGAGTGGCGGGCACGATTTGGTCAAGCAGTCCAAGCCGCTCGATTACCCTTGACCTGATAATGTTGGCCAAGCTACCTGGATCCACGAGTACACGTTTTATTTGAAATGTATTTACGAGGAAAGAGACTACCAGTGCGTCATTGTGAGGTTGAGACAAAGCCTCAATGTCCTCTTCGTTGAATATGAGGGCGTCCTCGGGTATGTACCCCCGGGTTCGCTTTTCTATGGTGATGGATATTTTCGCCCTTCTCATCATGGGTTCCTGTGGAGCATCAATGCCTCCCACGATCATGTGGATAACATACTGCGGCTCATTCATTCCGCTCTTCTTGGCCGCCTCTCTTTCCCGGAACTGGTTTTTGGCCCGATCACTTAAGAATTCTCGGAGGTGACCTTTATTGAGTAGTCTGGCTACTTCTTCTCGGAGCTGGTGGCAATCCTCGTTCCTGTGGCCATGTGTGTTGTGAAACTCACACATTAAGTTATGATTCCTTTGCGAAGGATCCGATTGCACAGGCCTTGGCCACTTGGCATCTCTGATTTTGCTGATGGCGAACACGATGTCTGATACGTCGACGTTGAAGTTGTATTCTGACAGGAGAGGTGCCTCTATTGGCCCCGTGTGCCTATCAAACCCGGCTCTATTGACGATTCCCCGAGGATTTTTTTCCTTGATCCATCCTTCGATCATTGTGGGGTACGTTGCGTCTCGGGGCGTTCCTCCTATCTTCGATGTATGGTTGGTACCTCTCTTTGTTTGGTTTTGGCTCTTTTGCCAGAAGCCTGCTTGGATATACTGTGCCCGAGGGGGCCCCCAACTGGTCGTCCTCGACCCTGATTTTCGACTGGTATCGGTTATGAACATCCAACCAAGTCACGGCTGGGTACTCGACTAGGTTCTGCTTCAGTTGTTTCGAGGCCACCGAGCTTCGTTCGTTTAGACCTTGAGTGAAGGCCTGCACCGCCCAGTCATCAGAGACCGGTGGTAGTTCCATTCGTTCCATTTGGAAGCGAGATACGAACTCTCGCAGCATCTCATTATCTTTCTGTTTAATCTTGAAGACGTCGGATTTCCTTGTTGCTACTTTGATGGCGCCAGCATGTGCCTTGATGAAAAAATCTGCTAACATGGCAAATGAATCTATCGAGTTTGGGGCAAGGTTGTGATACCACACCATTGCCCCTTTAGAGAGCATTTCCCCGAACTTTTTCAGCAGGACGAGCTCGATCTCATCGTCCCTTAGGTCTTTACTAGACAAGTGTAGGCGGTGAGGTGCTCGTTGGGGTCTAGCGTTCCGTTATACTTTGGGAGGTCGGGCATTCTGAACTTCTTCGTAATGGGTTTTGGGGCTGCTTCCTGTGGGAACGGCTTCTGTACGAACTTATTTGAGTCCACACCTTTCAAGATTGGGGGCGCTCCTAGAATTTGGTCGACCCTGGAGTTGTAAGTCTCGATCTTCTTATCGTTGGCTTCTATCATTTTCTCGCCCGATTCGATCCTCCTGGTGAGGTCCTCGAGCATCTTTACGATGACGGGATCGGACATCGACCCGTTATTGCTCGATCTCTCCGGTGCCTGTTCGGCCGGGGGAGCTGTCCCTGGTGCTACCGTGCTAGGAGTTTACTGGTGGCTTTGCAGCTTAGCAATAGCAAGCTGTTGTGCCTACAACATTTCAAAAACAACTTGAAGGCTAACCTCTCGTTCTTCCCGGGCCGGGGTCCTCTAGGCTTCTTGTTGGTCGCTTTGGTGTATGCTCCTGTTAGTGTGGGAGCTTATTTCGACGTGTTGAGCGTCGCGCGAGGCTTCGTCCACCGAAATTGGTCCTGGTGCGTTCTCAAGGTTTTGTGGTGGCTCACCAACACCTGGAACGGCCACACCATTCTCTCCGTGGTTCTCAAGGTTATTATTTACTGAATCAGACATTCCGACCTGAAATCAAAGATCTTTGGACAAGAAAAAGCGTGAAAGATAACTTGCATTGTGTAATGGAACAAGCTAGAAAATAATCACCATTATTTTTAGCCCCACGGTGGGCGCTAAACTGTTTACCATAAAAATGGTAACAACAATTAAATTTGATTATGGGACTTTAAAAATACGTGATCTATTTCAATGCCGGTTGTTATGTAGTTGATGCTATGTATGTGAGACATAGAAACGAAATAAAGGCTAAGGATAAAGTGATGGTCGAACCGATAGGTTAGCAATCGGGCCTCGAGCTGGCCGATTCCGGGGCTCGACCGTGAGCTATCGAAGGTAATCGAAGTATGACTAACAGTTATAATGAAATCAAAGAAGGCTATTTATGGCCAATGATAAGCAATAAACGATGAACAATAATGGAGATAATAAATGAGAGCAATAATATCAAGAGAGTATGTAAGAGAACAAAGAGAATGTTGTCTTATATTTCTTGTGGAGCAGGTGAAGCAACAGAACCTTACAAAATGACAAGGACTCCCTTTATATAAGAGGGAAATCCCCACATAGTACAAAATACATTAATTACATAGATATGGGGATAGGACAGCTGAATGACGCCCTGATTTGGGTTCAGAGTAGCCCGCTAGACTGTATCAGACCTAGCCTGCGTGCCTTGGGAAATCCCCATTTCCACTATTACCGTGATCATTGCTACCTAGGGGTCGAGTGTTGTCGGCCCTCATGGAAAGGTATTCGGTCGCGGACTCGAGCCTTCGAGGTGACCCCGCAGCCTCGAGCCTTCGAGATGATCTTCCGAGTGCCTTAATGTCGAGAAATTGAACCCTCCGATTTCACCGTATACATTAGCATATAACTGGCTGTCTCTCAAAGTCTGAAGAAGATCCAAAGATTGTGCTCATGCTCCTCTCGGCTGCGGGAGTAGATCAAAATATCATTAACAAAAACAATCACGAAGGAATCCAGATAGGGCCTGAACACCCGTTCATCAAATCCATATATGCTGATGGGGCATTTGTCAACCCAAATGACATCACTAGAAACTCATAATGCCCGTACTGAGTGCGAAAAGTTATCTTAGGGACCTCGGATGCCCTAATCCTCAACTGATGGTAGCTAGATCTCAAACCAATCTTCGGAAACACCTTGGCACCCTAAAGCTGATCAAATAAGTCATCAATCCTCAGCAATAGATACTTGTTCTTGATGGTGACTTTGTTCAACTGCCGATAATCTATATACATCATCATCGATCCATCTTTCTTCTTAACAAACAACACCGGCGCACCCCAGGGCGAGACACTAGGTCTAATAAAGCCCTTATCAAGCAAATCTTGCAACTCTGGTGGGCCATACGATATGGCGGAATAGAAATGGGCTGAGTGCCCGGATCCAAATCAATGCAAAAGTCAATATCCCTGTCGGGTGGCATCCCCGGTAGGTCTGTAGGAAATACCTCTAGAAACTCCCGAACAACTGGCACGGAATCCATAGGAGGAACCTCAGTATTAGAATCTCGAACATAAGCTAAATAAGCCAAACACCCCTTCTCGACCATACGTCGAGCCTTCATATAAGAAATAACTCTGCTGATAGAATGACCAGGAGTCCCTCTCTACTCCAATCGAGGAAACCCCGGCAATGCTAAGGTCACGATCTTGGCGTGACAGTCCAATAAAGCATGATATGGTGACAACCAATCCATCCCCAAAATAACACCAAAGTCAACCATATCGAGAAGTAGGAGATCTACACTAGTCTCAAGACCCCAATAACAACCACACACGAACAATAGACATAATCTACAATAATAGAATCCCATGCTGGCGTGGACACATACACGGGAGCACTCAAAGAATCACGAGGCACAACCAAATATGGAGCGAAATAAGATGACACATAGGAGTATGTAGACCCTGGATCAAATAGAACCGAAGCATCTCTACTGCAAACTGAAACCGTACCTGTGATAACTGCATTGGAGGACTCAGCCTCAGGCCTGGCTGGAATAGCATAACATCGGGGCTGGGCCCCACCACTCTGAACTACATCCCTGGGACGGCCTCCTGCTGGCTGGCCTCTACCTCTAGCGGCCTGACCTCCACCTCTAACACCTCGACCTCCACCTCTAGCTGCCTGACCCCTACCTCTAGCTAGCTGAGCAAGCGGTGGAACACCCGGTGCCGGAACCATGGCACGAGAACCCTGATGCTGATAACTGCTCGATGCTCGAGGGCAAAATCTAGCAATATGCCTCGGATCGCCGCAAGTATAACAAAACCTCGGCTGCTAAGACTGCTGACCCTTAAACTGACCCTAATGGCCTGAATAACCACCCTGAAAACTCTTGAGTGGTGGTGCACTGATAGGAGCTGGTGATGCACTGTAGGGTAGATTATCAGAATACTACATATGAGAGCCACGGCCACCTGGAGCACCGTGAGAAGCCAGAAGTACTGAATGAAACGGCCTGGGAGGATGGCCTCTACCAAAAGAATCCCTGCCTCTAAACGAGGCACCACTGAACCTGCCAGAATGACGATGCCTCTTATCCGACCCCTAACCACTCCCCTGAGCTAGAACCATCTCGACTCACCTAGCCACATTGGCCTCATCCTGAAAAGAAATCTCGCTCCCTGACTCCTTAGCCATCTTCAATCTGATAGGCTGAGTGAGTCCCTCAATAAACCTCCTCACTCTCTCTCTCTCTCGGTGGGGAGTATAAGAAGAGCATGACGAGCCAAATCAATAAACCTAGTCTCGTACTGGGTGAGAGTCATAGAACCCTATTGAAGGTGCTCGAACCGCCTGCGGTATTCCTCTCTCAGAGTGACAGGAAGGAACTTCTCGAGAAATAGCTGAGAGAACTAGTCCCAAGTCAAAGCAGGCGACCCAGCTGGTCTGGCAAAACAAAAATCCCTCCACCATTTCTTGGCGGAACCTGACAAACGAAATGCAGCAAAGTCGACCCCATTGGTCTCCACTATCCCCATGTTCCGTAGAACCTCGTGACAACTGTCCAAATAGTCCTGGGGATCCTCTGAAGATGTACCACCATAGGTAGTAGTGAAAATCTTGGTGAACCTGTCTAATCTCCACAAGGCATCAGAAGACATAGTTGATCCATCACCGGTCTGTGCTACAACACTCGGCGGAACTACCCCAATTGGCTGAGCTATTGGAGTCTGAAACTGGGGAGCCATCTGCTCCAGAGTGTGAGTAGCGGGAGTCTGTGCTCCTCCCCCAGCCCGAGAGACGGCTGGTGCTACTAGGAGTATGCCGGCCTGAGTAACACTCTCCATAAGGCCCACTAGACGGATCAGAGCATCCTGGAGTACCGGGGTTGCGATGAACCCCTCTGGAACCTGTGCTGGCCCTACTGGAACAGTCTGGGCCGGAACCTCATCATCGAACTCTACCTGAGGCCCCGCCGTTGGTGCTTCTGATCGAGCTCTGGGCTGAGCCCTGCCCCTGCCTCGGCCTCTAGCACAACCTCGGCCTCGTCCTCTGCCCCTTGTAGGAGTTGCCAATGGGGGCTCGGGCTGCTGATCAGTTGATGAAGCGGTACATGTTCTCGCCATCTGCGAAAGAACAGAGTAGAAATTCAATTAGCATTGATAGATCAAACCGCACGACAGAGATGAATAGAAGTGAAATTGTTCCTAACTCTGTAGCCTTTGGGGGATAAGCACAGACGTCTCCGTACCGATCCCTCAGACACTACCAAGCTTGTTCGTGAATTATGATACCTAGGCAACCTAGTGCTTTGATACCAACTTGTCACGACCCGAAATTCCCACCGTCGGGATCGTGATGGCGTTTAACTCTTAGAATGCTAGGCAAGCTAACAGATACAGTTCTAACACATAAATCATTAACCAAAATAGAACTTAGTAATAGTTAAAACTAAGCAGATATGAAGTGCGGAATTTTTTTTATAACAGTTTAAATACTCTAGTACAAGACTACCCAAAAAATCTGGTGTGACAATCCACGAACGTCTAAGAATTTCTATAAACACAGGTCTCAAGAAAATACATTTGTTTTTCGGAATGAAAGAAAACAGGAATCAAAAATAGAGGGAAGGGGAATTCAGGGTCTGCGAACACCGGCAGATCTACCTTGGGTCTCCTGTGGACTGAAGGCAGTAACCCTAACTCTGATCAGTGTGGTCCAGTATCGGGATCTGCACAAAAAGTGCAGAGTGCAGTGTTAGTACAACCGACCCCATGTACTGGTAAGTGCCGAGCCTAACCTCGGCAAAGTAGTGACGAGGCTAGGACACGACAAATAACATAAACCTGTGCAGTTAAACAATATACTAACAGAATAACAATTAATAAAAGCTAAGCAGAAATTAATGGGAAAGGGGCAACATGCTATGGGGGGTACCAAAATAAAGAGTCACAGCAGTAAAGGAATTTAAACAGCTAGCACACTTTGAATTGGTAATAACAAGTAAACACATCAAACAGAAAATGCACGACATCACCCTTCGTGCTTTTACTCTCAACCTCACAGGTAATCAATAATAGAAACGTACACAACGTCACCCTTCGTGCTTTACCACTCAACCTCACCAAATAATCAATAATAGAAACGTGCACGGCATCACCCTTCGTGCTTTACCACTCAGCCTCACCATATGAATAATAGAAATGTGCACGGCATCACTCTTCGTGCTTTATCACTCTTCCCCACCACATAAGTAGAAACAGAAACAATAACAACCCGGCAAGCGCATCATAATTAAACAACTTCGTTTCATCATTTAACTTCACAACATAAATCTCATCTTTCGCCGATATTCAACCAATATCCAAAACCAGGAAAAACATAATAATACTTGTTTAACATGAGTAATAACCAGTTTAAACAGGAACAAAACGTATAAAGAAACACAACGGTCACAAATATAAGACTCACTTGCATGCTATGACCCGACAACAACGTATAGATACACGTCACTTCACCTATACGTCGTACTTAACAACTAAACATGTAGCAAATAAGGCAACAACACCTAATCCCTCAAGCTAAGGTTAGCCACAACACTTACCTCGATCCAACGGCCAAACTCAAGCCTCAAATACCGCTTTTCCCTTAGTTTCCACTTCCAATCCGCTCGTATCTATTCATAATTAACTTATTAACATCAATAAACGCTAAAGAAACCAATTCCAATGCATAACTATAGATTTCACAACCTTTTCCCCCAAAAGTAAAAAATTGACCCCGGGCCCGCTTGGTCAAAACTCGAAATTCGGACCAAAACCTGATTACCCATTCACCCCCGAGCCCGAATATACAATTGGTTTTGGAATCCGACCTCAATTTGAGGTCTAAATCCCCAAATTTCGAAATTCCTAAGTTCTACCCAAAAACACCCAATTCCACCATTTTATGATGAAATCTTGTAAAAATCTGAAATAGATTGAAAGATAATAAGTTAAGAATTATTTACCTATGTTTCGGGGAAGAAATGATCTTTGGAAAAATCGCCTCTTGAAGTTTAGGTTTTGAAAAATGTGAGAATGAATGAAAAATCCCGTCCAAAAATGGTTTTGAACAGTCGCAGTTATCGCATTTGCGATCACAGGTTCGCAAATGCGGACAATACTTCGCAAATGCGAAGCTTGGCCTGGCCTGCTGGCATCGGAAATGCGAACAAATGTTCGCAAATGCGGCCTCTGTTCTCATCGCAAATGCGACGTTGAGCTTCGCAAATGCGAAGGTCCCCTCCCAACCCTACTGATCGTAAATGCGAAGATTCTTCGCAAATGCGATGCTCGCATTTGCGAGCCAGACTTCGCAATTGCGAAGTCTGTAGGCCTGAACATACCAGCAATTTTCTTAAGTTCTAAAATCACTCTGTAGCCTATCAAAACTCACCCGAGCCCTCAGGGCTCCAAACCAAACATGCACACAAATCTTAAAACATACGAACTTGCTCATGCGATCAAATCGCCAAAATAACACCTAGAACTATGAATTCAACACCAAAACACATGAAATTTTCAAGATAGATTCAAACTTCCTATTTTCTCAATCAAAGGTCCGAATCACGTCAAATCACTTCCGTGTTTCACCAAATTTCATAGATAAGGTTTAAATATTTTAACAGACCTGTACCGGGCTCCGAAACCAAAATACGGGCCCGGTACCAACAAGATCAAATCATTTAAATTATTGCATTTCAGTCTTATCAATTTTTTTCGAAAATTCATTTCTCGGGCTAGGGACCTCAGAATTCGATTCCGGGCATACGCCCGGGTCCCATATTTTACTAGGGACCCTCCGGGAACGTCGGAACACAGGTCCGGGTCCGTTTACCCAAAACATTGACCAAAGTCAACAAAAATTATCTTTTTAAGCCAAAAATTATTTTTTTTTAAATTTTTCACATAAAAATTTTCCGGATACACGTCCGGACTATGCACGCAAATCGAGGAAAGATAAATGGAGGTTTTTAAGGCCTCGAAACACGAAATCGGATTCTAAAACAAAAGATGACTCTTTGGGTCATCACATTGGATAGTTAAAAGAATAAGACACACACGCCATTATAAGGTGAGAACACCGTAACATGTGTTTCATACCACGTGTGCTATCGACCAGTGGGATAATAGAAGAATGAATCATGCTTCTTCACTGTGTGAGATCCTAAAGAAGTTACATTAACTGTTATTGGAATACCCTTTGACCTTTTACTCTCTTGAAGTGCCAACCAGTATTTCTACTTTAGCATGTTATTAATAGTGATGAGTGATACGGCAATTCAGTGCATGTCTAGGAAAACAGTTGATTTGGAATGGGAAGATTCGAGTAGAAAGGCAAGACAACTAAAAATTTTGGTAATTTAACTTGTATTCTTAGGTCGACCATTACACTTACCATGAGGGTATCAAATGTAATTATGGATACAAAGTTAAACATGAATTCGAGTTCACCTCTTTCGAGGATGAGGGATCGAATAACTAGCTACTGGAGTAGCTAGTGATGTCTGGGGTATTGCGAATAATAAGATCCTCATGGTAGTAGTAAGTCCTTTCCGCATGTGATTGGATTTCTACATAGAGCTATTAAACAACCTTAAAGGTTTTAAGAATATTCTAGCTCTTAATGCTCGCAGGTCGCACGAAGTATTTGCTAGTATGAATTATGTGTATTATTTCATGGTAGTTACTGGTTTGAGTCTATTCCATCATGTGCGAAGTGGGAGATGTTGGATATTATGTTTGGGTCGCGGGTCGCCCATGTAGATTGACCCGACTCATTTTAGAAGAGATTAAACTTAAGGAGGTTACTAACGGAGTTTTTTTAACTCCTAAAAAACTACCGCACGTGATTGAGAGATGTGAGAACGTGGAGTGGTGGTTTTCATCGGTAGTTTTTGCTTTATTCCTCTTCTATATATCTCTCTCCTGTAGAAGAATTCTCAATGAGTGAAAATCCTTCTGATCTTCTCCCAAAAAAACACACGTACAAAGAAGGAAAGATTTAGTTTGTGAAATAAACTTTATTTCCTGGTGATTCAAAGTAGATTGGAGCATTTATCTTGGTAGCAATTACAACAATTTCCGTTGCGTATAACATGGTACACACAATTTGTTGTTCTTGCTCCATAATTTAGTTTACCAGAGAAAAACATACCATTATAGTCATGGCCAAAATCATTATAGGCAAGATATGTTGCTTCAATTACTTTTGCCCTGTAATAACCACATTGCCATAATATTTTGGCATAATCACAATAGGTACGTGATCAATGACTATTCATGCCATAATAATAAAATTATTTTCTTATTTCATCTTAAACCTTCTTTTAGAGGTGAGTGTTGTATATTCACTACCACTAGTATGTTCATATTCTTCCAAGAATAAATATGTATTCATAAATCACATGTTGTCATATTCACATCGTGAATCGACCATAATCATCTATATGTGTCTTATAAAATCTCATGTCAAATCGATGACAAACATTACTTTCACAGAGTGAATGATTATTTTGAGAATCCTTATAATTCTCATTACCACAATGATGACAATTATGATTTTGTCTATTGTCACGTCCACATCCATTGATACTTTCACGATAATAACTTTATCTTCTTTCAGACCTATTACATACTACTCCACATTCTCTTAAGGGAACGAGAATGAAGCAAATTCAATGGGACGAGTTTTCACTTCTTGTGCTCACAATCATACATGAAGTTGATCATGGCAAGACATAGAAATTTTATCACTTCGGGTGGTTAAAATTTCTTACAAACTCTATTAGAGTTATAATCAAATTTTATTGTTGGTAAGATTTACTGTTTACGTTTTCTAATCGGTATACATATATTATACACTAATTATTTATATATTATATATAAAATGGATCTTTACACAAATAGTCGGTCATATTCTTTATTTACTTTTTTATCCATATACATAAATTATACATTGATTATACACGATTATATACGTATAATACATATATTATGCATATATTATACCTCCGCTGGCTATTTTAAGTTTAAGTGGTTGGGTAGGCGGCTATGTGGGTTAATTCTTCTATATAAATTATATATATAAGCTATACATGCAAACTATTTTAATTTAAGCAATTAGATGGACGATTAAGCTCCCGTTTGACCATAAGAATTAGGAGCTTTTTTCAAATTTTGTTTTCAAATATTTATTTGCTTATAAATTTAAACCATTCTTTGGTAGATAAAATCTTCAAATCCAAAAAATAGCTCTATCTAGAGTTGTTTTTGAAATTCTTGAAGTTTTCTACTCATAAAATTTTAAATTCTTTTCAAGTAAAATGCATGTCCAAATACAATTTCAATTTTCAAAAATTATTTCTCAATTCTTTTTCAAAATTTATTCAAGTTTCAATCAAATCTATATCCTAATGCTAGCTAATTCAAAAAAAAAAAAAGGAGAAGGAAGGGGGTAGGGGGAGGGGGCGAGATGGCCTAAAACTCCATGCGCACACAATGCTTCAAAAGTGATGTTAGTGAATGGTGATGTCATTTGATGGAGACAACTCTTTTGAGTTGTTTTTCTCATTAATCTATGTAAAGAAGCTGAATGCGTTGTAATAATATTATATATATCTAGATAGGGAAAAAGGAAATTTAAATTTTCAAGTGTTCTTTTAGTACTAAAATAAATATCTAACCTACTTTGAGTCCTTGGTTTCTTTCTCATTTTAGTGCTTCAAAATTGTATTTTAATTCGTGGGCCATGATTTCCCATAATACCTCGTCCTCTAAAGTGAATTTTGGAAGGTTCTCTCTATCCCTCTCATTTGCTTCTACTTTTATTTTATTTTTCTTCTCTATTGCTATACTTATTGATTAAAAATTCATTATTTAAGCTATGTGCTCCCAAGATTTGACCCATGCCATAATTTTGCTGGTTTTCTTCTCCTTCGTTGAGTTGAAAATAGTTTGGCAGATCTTTTTATGAGACAAACCTGTAATGCCTACTCTTATGTGACATTTGCATTACCAAAATGGGTAGGTAAAAGGAATTTTTACATTTCTATACCACATAGAAAACCTTTTTACCCTACATGTTTAAGGTTTGAGTAAATTACACTTAGTATACCAAATTATCAATCATATACCATACTTAATTAAGGGTCTAATTAATGGGCTGTTTTTACTACTTAATTAAAGGTATTCATATCTAATTAATGGGCAGTTTTTACTCCTTAATTAAAGCTATCCATATATGCCACGTTTCTCTCTCCTTACCCCTCACCCCCCACCCACGTTTTTACCCATACCCCACATTCTTTTTACTATTTTACCTCTTCTGAAACCAAACAAAATTCCAATAGTTGCTCTGTCAGGTTAATTAAATTCCAATAGTTAATTAAATTGAAATCAAGATGAATTGAAGCTTTTACTTTGATACTCCTATTAGGGTTTTGGACGAAATGAGAAAATGACAATAAATTAAGGGTACAAAGGAGAGGAGCAGGGAAATTAGGCAGACTGCCTTACACTGACGAAGAAAGACAAGAAATTGAATTGTAGTTTTTTTGAAGAAATTTTGTAGATGAAGAGAAAATTTTGTAGTCAACATTTTTTTCAACATAAATTGTAGTTTAATTGTAGTATAAATATAGTAAATTTTGTAGATACTCTTAAAAACAATACAACTTTATACAATACTTAAACTGATTTGTAGTTTATTTGTAGTTTTTTTGAAGAGTAGTTTTTTTGAAGAAATTTTGTAGATGAAGAGAAAATTTTGTAGTCAACATTTTTTTTCAACAAATTTTGTAGTCAACATTTTTTTTCAACTGAGACCCATATTTTAATGTACAATCAATTAATAGTAATTTTGTAGATACTCTTAAAAACAATACAACTTTATACAATACTTAAACTGATTTGTAGTTTATTTGTAGTTTTTTTGAAGAAATTTTGTAGATGAAGAGAAAATTTTGTAGTCAACATTTTGTTTCAATATAGATTGTAGTTTAATTGTAGTAAAAATGTAGTAACTTTGTAGATACCCTTAAAAACAGTACAACTTTATACAATACTAAAACTGATTTGTAGTTTACAAGGGCATAGTACTACAGAGCCACTAAACCAAAGATCTGCTAAGATCCAAGGATAAGTAAAGAATAAGTATTCTGTAAATATAGCCAATGTGCAAGGTCAAATGAAAGCTTAACCATAGAAGACGATAGTGGTGGAATCCGAAAGGTTCATCATTAACACTACTTTTGATATAGTTGCAGAATGTATTTCAAAAAGACTCAAAGCCACCCTGAAATAAAGGTAGAAAACTCACACAACCATCATCTTACTGTTGCATACAGATATTCATTTAACTGAACTTTGCTTTTAGATTAATGAAGCACGATACTAAGATTTGGTGCAGACACAAAAAACACAAATGCTGGCCCGCGAACCTATTATATCTGTAAGGAACCCAAAAGTACAACATTATATCTGGTACAACTTTATACCCTTAAAATTGAATTTAATGTAGAATCAATTAATACCAAGATTCTCTCCTTAATTTTAGCGCGTTTTTTAGGGAATATTATGCCCTTTTAATACCTAATAGACGAATGGTACAAAAATTATAGGTAAAACGTGGACTGGGCGGGTAATTTACATACTATACACATTTTTAGTAATAAAGTTTCATATATGGTATAGATAGAAAAAAATCTCTAGGTAAAAACTTCTTCTTAGTTATCTCTATCTACATTAATGTAGTAGTTCAAGATTTGTACGACCTGATAGTATATGCAGAATAGATAAGTACGATGAAATCAAATGACAAAGTAACCTTTAGCTCTACTACTAACTAACTTGTTAGATCAACTATATTAATTTTTATTCTCGTATTGCATCTATACATAGTTAATTTGTTTATTCAAGTAAACTCCAATATGAATAAAGTGAAATATGTCCTAATTATATAATGAGAACTCTTCTTTCATTATGATTTGTACCATCTTTTATGCATATTTTGTAAAATGATAGGTCTTATTTCTACGACTGTCTTTTTTGTCTATTTAAATTCCTAACCGACGAAAATTAATATTCCCAAATTTTCCTCTAAACTTTACAATATTCTAAGTAGGTACCTCTTAAAAACTTCAATTAGCTTTTGTACAAAGAGAGATGCCCTTTGACTTTAATAGGCGTACTCTACGATTTGACTCCTAATTTGATGGGGTATTAATTAAACATATCTTCTTAATTATATGATACTTTTGGGGTTGAGGTGCATTCTTTCTAATCACCATTTTGCAACTTGCCCTCAAAATAATTTTTTTATTCCTCCACCAGTATAGTATTCTAAATTTTAAATAAAATAATCGATCGAAACATAGATTCAGATCGAATCAGATGGCATGCAGTGTCTATTATGACATATTCGTCATCATAACCCTCCCATTATACATTTTTTAAAACCAAGAATGAAAGAACCAAATATTATTTTCTAATGATATTTGTAAATTTGTACGTAAGTCGGGTTGGTTCGGATTTTTTAATTACTAAACCAAACCAATTATCTCGAATTTTTAAATTTATAAATCAAACGAACCAGCAAAAGTCGGATTTTCCAATCTCAGTTTTTCTCGGAATTTTCGGATTTTTTCCGACAATATCTTCATAGCATAAAATATATAATTTGTGCTCTAATATTTCTTTGATCCAAGTAGGATAAAACTATAGAAGATGTTACCTAAAAAAATAATACAAAATAATATGAGATGAGTCATGATTATACTAAAATACTCAACAAATCGCATAAAATAAATATTGCTAATTAATAAGCCATAATAAAAATAACCATCATCTAAAGTATAAAGTCATGCTAAAATAAGTACGATGAATAAGTACTAAGTATTAATTATATGACTAAATAATGTTGAAAGTAAGTTATGCATTTTCACTATCTAAACAAATACAAAACTAAAAAAAAATATCCAATACTATTGTCATTCCTAGTATTGATTGAATTTTTTTGTTAGCATTAGTCTTGATTTAATTTTGCTTTGGGCTTTATTTGAGTTACTAACTTTTACGTGTTATAAAACATATTAGATCATTCAAAAGTTCTAAGTCCAAGCTTGAAATAATACATTAAAAGAGAGAACTATGAAAAAGTTTAAAAACTATTTATAAATTACATTACAATTATTATTTTTATGTATAAATGTTCGTTCAATCAAGCAGCATTCTTTTTTTCTTAACTTAAGGAGAGGGAAGAGAAATAATATTAAAATTGTATACATGTAATGGCGGGTTGGTTTGGTTTCGGATTGACTTTTTTTAGTTAAAACCAAACCAAACCAAACCAATTATGATCGATTTTTTTTTCTAACACCAAACTAATTAAATCAAACCAAATCATAGTCGGATTTTTTTCTCGATTTGACTCGAATTATCGGCTTGATGCGATTTGTCGGTTTCCTACACCCCTAGATATGTTGAGGTGAATGTTATTTGTCAGTTTGCATTAACAATGAATAATAACGCAGATGGTCATCTGCTTCTATCACACAAGAAGGGTAAATATAAAGTACTCTTAGTCCTTTAGCAAATGGCCGAACTTCTTATGAATAATAATTTCGATTTGACCTGTATGTTATGAGCAGACGTGACACTAATTATGGATTATTGAACGAGAAAATTCTATCAAATTAGTCAACCAAATCAAATACCTATTTCACACTGAATTACTCGATGTATCATATGATTAATTGATGAGATACAATTAAATTAGGCAGCCCTTAATTGAGGGATGATCTGATTTTAATATATAGCTTAAATCAGAGAAATAAATGGTTCACGAGAAATAAATAAAAAAACTAAGTATTATAATTGACTGGACCCAGACAATGGAAAAGTATTCAATAAGTTTTTATGTTTATTTTCTATATATATACTTTTGAATGGAAAATAACTTAATTCCAACCTCCAATCGGTCTGAAATTGATGAGCTCTAATGGCGGGTTAACAAAATCTATGAAATGACGAACTACGTACATGCGCATGCAAATTTGCAAATCCTTCAAAGATTAGATTCAAGAATAAAATGAATTAAATATTATCTTTGGATAACCGAAAGCCGAAAGGTTAAGGAAAAATTCAGACCATCTCCCTCTAGTCCTCCTCCTTTAATCCATGCAAAACACATTAATGTTTCTCTCACAAGAATCCAAAATGGTCAAAATCCGTAAAGATATGTTCACATATATTCTGAATATGTTCCATATTTGCATTAGACGAAAGATAAAAAGATTTGTAGGTCGGTTGGTCAAGGAAAAAAGAACAAAAGTTCACCCTTTTATGTTGTATAGTAAAGGTACAAGAATAGTACGTTGAGTGAACTTTAGTGAAAACAAGAAACATAGATAGATATTCAAGATTCGAGGTAAGATAGATATTCAAGATTCGAGGTAAGAAAGTTAAGATGAAAAAACAAAATGTCGTCAAAGGCGGAAAGGGATAATTGAAAACGAGAAGAGAATCATGATTGCAATCAGAAGCGGATTCATGTGATTGCGGGGCTCTAATATTCAATATAAATATATTATTGCTCAATATAGAATGATACGGGGACTTATGTTAATATCTGACTATTCTTTTGAAGAAATTTACAAGTATATACAGGGGCGGCCCAAGGGTTAAGCCATTAAAGAGAAAAATTTAATTGGAAAGAATGTTTGTCAAAGAGCTATATATATATATATATATATATATATATATATATATATATATATATATATATATATATATATATATATATCAATGTAAATATGTGTATAACCATATAATCGATGTATACTCTATGTATACTGGCTAGAAAAAAAGTAAACAATAAATCATGCCGGTTATTTGGGTAAAGAACCCTAAAATAGGGCTAAATAAGCATGTGAAATTAACTTCAATAGCCGCCCTTCAAAGAAAAAGCCGATAAATATGTATATAATATAAAATTAGTGTATAATATATGTATATTAGCTACAGGCTCTAAATTGTCACGACCCCAACCCCAGTCGTGATGGCGCCCAACACACTGCTAGGCAAGCCCGACCAATTCAACAACCTTAACCCTTTTTATACAGTTCATGATTCAATTAACACAAATAATTACTAAGTCATAATATTGAAACTCTGAAATATAATTAAAACATGCGGAAAACTCAAGTAGAAATACTATTACACAGCCCGAAGAATCGGTGTCACAAGTCTGAGCCTCTAATACAGGGGTGTCAACCTACTACATATTGCTCTAAAGAAATGCGGAAATAAAGCAAATAGGTTAGATGGGAAGATCAGGACTGCGGACGTCATGCAGCTACCTTGATGCTCCCAGATATGATGCTCGACTGAGAAATCCTCACTCAGCCTCAGCGGGTGCACCTAGATCTGCACACAAGGTGCAGGGAGTAATGTGAGTACTTCCAACCCAGAGAGTAATAAACATAAATAAGGGTTGAGAGTAAGAAATCCCGGATAGGCACAATGTAAGCTATAATTACAGCAGTTCAATCCAGATAATATCAACTCAATAAACCAATGAAAACAATGATGCTGCAACAGATAAGTAAATGAATGACAATCAATTAAGAAATGCAACAAATAGTACGGTATTCTCTAGTACCCGCTGCGGCATGCAGCCCGCTCCATTTATTTATCGTCGACGGCGCTCACTGGGGGTGTGCAGACTCCGGGAGGGGCCCCTTACGGCCCAAGCGCAATATCAAGCCATCTCGTGGCCTCCATTAGGCCCTAAGCCTCATATCAATATCAATATAATACTGCTGCGGCGCGCAGCCCGATCCCATACTCAATCCAGAATCATATAAGCCCCTCGGGCACAATAATGTATAAATATTCAGCCCAAACTTCATTAGAAATATTATTTAAGTTCCAAGTTTTGAGAAAAAGTGGCTGAGTTTGCAAAACAGTACTAAATACTAGGACTGAGTTCAATTGTCTGAAAATATGGTAAGAAACCAGTAAAAACAATTCCTGAAGGATTCAATCAGTTGGCACGAGGCCAAATTATGACAATTAATCCATTTTTATAAGGTTCTCACTTAGCTTCAATCAATTAGGTAGTAATTTTATTAAGCGGGACGAACCAAGTCACGATCCCCGACGGTGCTCTAGCCCACGCCCGTTATCCGGCGTGCAAGTCACCTCAACATAGCACTACAATGTGCAAATTCGGGGTTTCAAACCCTCAACACAGCATTTACATCTATTACTAACCTCAAGCCGGCCAAAATCCTAGCTCGCTATGCCCTTGCCTCTCAAATCGACCTCCTCGCGCGTCGAATCTGACCAAAACCACAACGAATACGTCACATTATGCTATAGCATCAATACCCAATCGAAAATAATCGAAAAACATCAATAATCCCGAAACTGACAAAACCCGAGCCCCGGGCCCACTTCTTGAAACTCAGAAATTTTTACAGAAAAGTGTTCTTCATCTTCTCCCGATTTCGTACATATAAAGAACACCAAAATCGGAGTTCGTTTGACCCCTCAAATCGACCCCTAAAGGTCTCATAATCTCAGGCCCCAAAATCCTATTTTTCTACGGTTTTTCATGAATTAAAGGCTGGGATTATGGTCTATAATCACCCATAAATGAGTTTTAATAATCAAATCACTTACCTCTGTGATACCCACTGATTTTCTCTCTTAAAAATCGCCTTAGAAGTTTCTTCCCGTTCAAAAATTGGAAGAAAACTCGACCTGCTCATTATAGGTATACTGTTCACGCGTTTTACTGCTCCCAATGGATTCCTTGTGAAATTCTAATAAATTTAGACTTTTGAATCACTCAATTTGACCTTATAATGAAGGAGATATGTAGGTTTTAAGATTTGCAAATTGTGCAGGTTTTTAATACGCCGTCAGGGGCAATTTCGTCATTAACCTGAAAATCTGGGCAACCTTGGTAAAATGGCCATAAAATCCTCATACGATGTCCAAATTCGATGATTCTTTTTGCTACGGGTCCGTAATTACGATACGGATCTAATGCTTCATTCAAAACAGTAATTGGAGCTCATTTGTTCAATATGATATCATTTATGCTTGAAGAAAGGACGTCGAAGCATAAGAAAAACGAGCACAACGCAGCCCAAACCTATCCGAAACTCACCCGAGCTCCTCAGGACCGCATACGAACATACTAACACGTCACATATGATCATTCAAACTTAGTTGCACACTCAAAACACCAAAACTAACATCAAAACACCAAATTTACATCGGATTCAAGCCTAAGTTCTTCTAAAACTTCTGAAACATGCATTTGATCAAAAATCAAACCAAATCACCTCCGAATAACCTGAAATTTTGCACACACATCCCAAATCACCTAACGAAGCTACAGCAACTCTCGGAATTCCATTCCGACCCTCGTATCAAAATCTCACCTATCAACCGGAATTCGCCAAAATACTAACTTCGCCAATTCAAGCCTAATTCTACACCGGACCTCCAAAATCACTTCCGATCACACTCCTAAGTCACAAATCATCCCTCGAAGCTAACCGGATCGTCGGAATCCACATCCGATCCCTCTAACTCATAGGTCAACATCCGGTTGACTTTTCCAAAACAAGCCTTCCTTAAAGAGACTAAGTGTCTCATTTCCTTCCAAAAATCAACCCAATTCAACTCGTTCACACAAGACACTGATAATGAAGCATAACGAAGCAAGAAATGGGGGAAAAAACGGAGCGGTTCTCATGAGACGACGGGTCAGGTCGTCACATTAATAATTTTGAGCAGCTAAATATGTAACTTTCCCTTAATCAGGTCATGAGTCTTAAGTCCAAATTCTTCACGCTGGTCTTCGAAAAAAAGTGGGCTGGGCCTAGAATAGGCTTATGTCAGTCATTTAGATATGAGTCTGACAAAAGGACAAGTTATATATTTGGCCGGTTGTCAAAAATTAATTACACCTGCTAACTAAATATATATATATATATATATATATATATATATATATTGCCGGCTATTATTTTTGGGAGCTGCTATACATTGTAGTTTTCCCTTGACAAAATTTCACCGATATATACTGCAAGTCCAAGAGATCACCCTTAAGAAGCATTTGAGGTTCAACTTACTATAACAAGAAAGAATTATCTTAATTGACTGAGTTTAAAGAGGCTTTAACACTAGAATAACCATTCAAACAATTACTTGTCCCCAAGTTAACGGGTAAAAATTCTTTATACACTAGATAGTATGAGTTTTAGGCATTTATAAATGGAAATTTGAAGAAATGCAACCCTCCCCCCCCCCCCCCCCCCAGATAGTTTTATATCCATGTCACATAGTGTGAGTTTAAGATGTAATTCGTTTGTTCTATAACTAATGACAAGTGACAAAGTTCGTATGCAAAAAGGCTTTTGGGCCTATCTATTTAAGTCCAAACAATAGAGAACCAACATTCTATTATGTCGTTTCAAAAATGAGAACTTTTGTCCTTAGCAGGAGAAGGAATTCAAACGGGGCATTTGTATCTATACCCGCTTTTTGGGTCACTTTTTAACTTATATCCTCTTTGCAAAAAAAATTGCAAGCGTACCCACGCGTATCTTCAGACATACGGGCCTGAAGTATCAAAAATTTATGTCTGAAGTTTGAACTTCAGAATGTTTTGCCTGAAGTGTAGCAAAACTTCAGATATTTTTGCATGAAGTTTGGCCTGACTTGCAAAGGCAATCACGCAAACTTCAGTTCATAGTGCAAATGGCAAACTTCAGTTCAACAGAACTACAACATATTTTGGCTGAAGTTTTTATTTGTAATTGCTCAACTTCAGCATTCTAGTAGCTGAAGCTTTGTTCTGTATTTGCTAAGCTTCAGCATGTTTTAGCTGAAGCTTTGTTCTGTATTTGCTGAACTTCAGCATGTTTTAGCTTAAGCTTTGTTCTGTTTGTGATGAACTTCAGCATTCTAGGGCTGAAGTTTATTTTGTATTTGCTGAACTTCAGCATTCTTAGACCTGAAGTTCTAAACAACAATGAATTTAATAATCATGATTAGCAGCGATAGATGGTGTTCATTTCAAAGATTAAAGAATGAAAAATATTTTCAACATGAAAATAAGTCACTATAGATAAATTAGAACCAAAAACCAATGTGCCTGTAAAGCTAAAATATCTAAGAGGTTAAACTATTGTGAATAAGACCAAACTGAACATAATGGGACAAGCAGATATATATGAATCATCAGGCTAGAATGCATAACAATATCTCAAGCTTCAGCATTCAAAAAACGAAATGAGGAGAAGGAGGAGGAGAAAGAGCCCTAAAGTTGTTTAAACAGTGAGTACAAGTTAAAAAAATTTTAATAAGTGGGTATAGGTTAAATGGGGGCGACCAAATAGGGCGCCCGATGCAATTTTTACAATTCAAACGGATCTTTCATCGTTGTCTAGAGTACAGACAGCTAGAGGGCCCAGCATTTGGTCCGAAGCAGACTCCAACAATTTTAAAAAGAGCAAAAAACATAATTAGCCAATATTTAAGAAAATTTTACAGACTTCCAGCAGCAATAAGTAATTAACAGATATGGCAACTAATTAACTACATTCCTAGCCAAAACCTATAATATTGGACCATGAGTCACATTTCAGTTACTAAATTATCGGAAACGATTCAATTTCTAATTAATTATATCCCATATTTCACGCTTGAGACAAACTGGAATCTCTATGATTGCTTTCCATTCATAGGAGTTATTTACAAATAAACTTGGTATAAAGCATGTATAAAGCAATCAACAGTTGAGAAAACAATCAAAATATTGAAATTATACATATTGAATATAATAGGTATATTGATATATAGTACCACTAAGAATTGAAAAGTAAGAACAATAAGATAAAATATATTAAAAGAAAATACTTTAAAATATTCATTAATATTTGAAGTGTATCCAAGGCATTGGAAATAAGATCAATATAACACCAAAGAATTTGGAATTTAGCAGGTATAATAATAATGATATAAAGAGAATATATATTTATGGAATAATTCTGTTATATTACATCTTTACTTATCACTATTTCATTATATAATTGGTATAATAATGGTATAATTATAAAAAATGTGGAATTGTTCTTTAATGCATTTATATTTCAATTATTTTGAATGTATTGCAAGAATATGACTCCCACAGGATTGATTCATAGTATATTGCATATATAATTAATATTTAATTATATAAAAGGTATAATAATGGATAATTTTATTGAATATTCATGGGATAATTCTAGCATTTTAATTATACAAATAATAATTGTATCATGTATATTGCATCTGTGTTTATGAATTTACTTAGAAATATTTTTTGGTATATTTACATAATAATTCTGTTATTTACGTATTAGCAATATTTAATTATATAAATAGCACAGGTATACTTAATTTTTTTTTTTCAAGCACAAAGGGCNGGGGGTTGCAACAAAGTATATGTTAATAAGGTTCAAAATAGATCCCTAAATTAGTAGGTCTTCATTTATTTTTAAAACCTACGGTTAAATGCTATAAGTGTAAAAAAATCTTCCATTTATGTAATAAGTAAACAGTACTAATATTTTCTTAAATATTTTTTAAAAAGTGCTCAGCCATGTATATTTCTCTTTTAAAGAAGGAATTATATATGTCAAATTATAGATTTAATTACCATTTACCACTATTAGAAAGATTTCTATTGAATTATCTAACATCTATACAACTATATTAAAAGCACGAAGGCCCTTAACAAAATGTCATTCGCCTTTTTTAACCTTTAAAAATATATTTCACACCAAACAAAATTGTCATTTAAAAATAGTTTCTTAATATTTAGGACTTTGAAATCAATATGAAATCCTAAAATTTAGGAAGTCAAAATCAATTAAAATTTTACCTTATATAATCACTTTCTTATTCGAATAATGTAACATAACGTTAGATTAATTTTCTTAATTTCTGCATCCAATAAAATACTTATAGTAAGCTAACCGATCATAATTTAACACTAACACTTTCTTTTGCCGTTTCCAAATTGATCATTGTAAAAAATTATTTTCTAAAGTCCTTAAATAACGTGTTAATTGCTATGAGAAATATTTCACTTAATTCTCATTGTGCACTTCTTCTTTCATTAATTTAATTTGAAAAAACTGTTTATATTAAACTAATTCTAACAAAATACAAAGAAACAAGAACATATTTTATCTCAGGATGAACAGGAAGAAGTACTTGACCAACACAAATCTATCTATCTATCTATCTATCTATCTATCTATCTATCTATATATACTATATTAAAAGAACAAAGCCCTTAGCAAAATGTCGTTCGCCTTTTTTATCCTTCAAAAATAGATTTCACAACGGATAAAATTGTAATTTAAGTAACTCTCCTAAAATTTAGGAATTTGAGATCAATTAAAGTTTTGCATATAAAATCTTTCCTTATTAAACTAGATAAGAAAAAGATACATTAATTATTAATTTTACCTTATATAAATTGTACTAATTGAAAATATATCTTTGGTGTAATACTTGTAAAATCAACACTTTATACGATGCCTTCATAGATCTCTAATTAATTGTATATGAGGACATAAAATCACATATTAAATTAAAATTGTTTAATATGTACAATAACATCTAAATTACATGCCAACGTGGAACAAAACGTGTATATTACAATTCAAAGTGGAACAATTAAATATGCATTTTTATCACGATCCCAAAACCACAAGTCGTGATGACACCTAACTCAACCCTCTAGGTAAGCCAACTAACATGAAAAATACAATACGACTGAGATAATAAGAAAATAGAGAATAACTAACTGAACCTTTACGAGTTTACCAAGACCTGGTAGTACGAATCGCGAGCTTCTAAGATTTGGAATTTCAAAACTGATACAAACACGTTCTTTTTGAAGGTTACATAGACAAATTAGCAATAATCTAAACTACCAAGGACAAGTGGCAGCTATATCCAAACGCACGAACATCTTCCGAATCAGCACCCGACGTCACCAGCAACTCCGCTCCAAAATCTGCACGAACATGCAGAAGTGCAGTATCAGTACAACCGACCCCCATGTACTGGTAAGTATTTTGTCTAACCTCGTCGAAGTAGTGACGAGGCTTTTAGTTAAAAGATGCTTATTGTTACGACCTGTACAGTAGATCAGCAGTAAAGCAGTTCAAAGCATAACAGATATAAGTGTCATATACCACTCGGCGAGGCAGTCAACAATTACTAAAAGGAACCACAGTAGAAGAATTACGATCTTTCCTGGTATGAGAAATTTATCCAATATATCGAGTCATATGGCACGATAACACCCTTCGTGTATTTATCTCATCCTCACCATGTATAAATAAATTTATGTAACAATCTTATTAGCACGGCAACACCCTTCGTGCGTTCAGCTCATCCTTCCAAATGAACGTATAACAGAACCAACCATATGACAGAATCACAATAGCAGGAATTACAAAGTAGAAAATACACAAGTACAACAATGGACAAGGATACACACGTGGGCAACAGCAAAAGACTAAGCGGAAAGCACGTGAGTAATAACAACAATTGAAAAACAAGGAATATCGACTTCAATTAACTAGCATACTGGAGGCCTAAGTACAAATATAACAAATAAGACGAAAATACATGATCTTTACAAGTTGACAAATAAGGGTATGAATGGCTAGCATGGTGGAAGGCTTATACTAAAGGGCAGCAGAATAGATACAATATGAGTATAATTATAAAAGTAGGAAATAGGCATAGTAATTGCAAGTTAAGCAAGTAAAAGACATGGACAGTGCAACAACAATTGAGATAGAGTTCAGGGACAGGACAACAGCAACAAGTCACACAAAATATGTAAATACAACAATAACAGCTCAAGGTAAGGGCATGAACATATACACGGGAAACAGATATCACATAATAATGCATGTCCCTCATCCTCGCCTGCACGGAAACACCCTTCGTGCCATGATTTCACGATATTAAAAGCATAACAATATGAATGAAATGGCACGGCATCATCTTTCGTGCTTTACACTCTTCCTCACATGATAATGAATATGAAATGGCACGGCATCACCCTTCGTGCTTTACACTGTTCCTCACATGATAATGTATATGAAATGGCACTGCATCACCTTTCGTGCTTTACACTCTTCCTCACATGATAATGTATATGAAATGGTAATAATCATGAAATGGCACGGCATCACCCTTCGTGCTTTACACTCTTCCTTACCAAACATATGAATATCAATAAAATGACAAGGCAGAAAGTAATAATAACATTGAGGAGAGTGTTCAATGAATATTCCAAACAAATTCTCAACCACAGACAAGCCAACAATGATTCAATTATCCCTCAACGGCCATATAATTCAAGTACTTCCACAAATCACAAAATTTATCAACAACACAAGTATGGAATCTAGCATCTCAAACTATCGGCCGTAGCAATGTAGAAATGATTTTGCATAGGGATGAGCGAACTAGACACATCAATGTATTCTTAGAATTCTATCAAATTTGATCAAGTTATATTAGGCTAAGTCTTGATTACTAACATATTATACTATGTTTTTAGTATCGGTAAATCTAGTGAGGCATGAAGCAAGGAAGTTATGTAATTCTACAAGACACAATTATAGCACAACCTACCCCGATCACGATTAACCCTGTCACATGCATATACGCTCGTCACCTCATATATGTATCACCCCCGCATGTAGCAAACAATGATAAATAGGAGGAAAAATTCCCTCAACAAAGTTAGGCAAAACACTTACCTCCATTCGGCTAACTCAACACTCACTCTAGCCTTTTTCCTTAACAAATTCGCCTCCGCCCGGCTCAATCTAGCCATCAACGACTTGAATACATCACATAATGCAAGAGAAAACAATTTCAATTAATAAAGCTGTGATTTTTATCAGATTTCTCAAAAGTCAAACCCCGAGCCCGCCCGGTCAAAACCCGGGTCCAAGGGTAGGTCTTGAATACCCACAGCGTCACGAGTCCAAATATGTGTTTTGTTTTCAAATTCGAGTCATATTGACTCTCAAATCTCAAATCTCAATTTTTTATTTTTTTCAAACTTTGACAAAATCCCCATATTTTTCCATAGATTTCTCATGAATTTGATGTTAAATCTTGTATAAAATCATAAAATATAGTTGAAAATTAGTTAAAGATACTTACCCAATGTTTTGGTATGAAAATCCCCTCTTAAAATCACCTCACCTCGAAGCTAGGGTTCAAAAATATGAAAAATGAAGCAAAAACTTGGAATTCTCAGAACTCGCAGATGTCGCATTTGCGACAGGGGGTTCGCAAATGCGAATCCCGCAAATGCGAAGGATTCATCGCATTTGCGAACCTGAAGGATTTCTGCCGAGGTCGCATTTGCGACAAAGACTTCGCAAATGCGAAGACCAGCCTTCGCAAATGCGACTGATCAATCGCAAATGCGAAACACTGCCCGGCCGACCAGGCATCGCAAATGCGAGACTTCATCGCAAATGCAATGGCCGCATTTGCGACCAAAACATCACAAATGCGAAGAAACCAGAACCAGAAATCAAAATTTATGAAAACCATTCCAAAACAGATTCGAAACTCACCCGAGCCCTCGGGGCTCTAAACCTAACATGCACATAAGTCTAATAAAACAACACGAACTCGCTCGCGTGCTCAAATCATCAAAATAACTTCTAAAACCACGAATCGGACGCCAAAACGCATGAAAATCAAACTAAACTTCAAGAACTCCTAGAATTGCAACCGAGCGTCCGAACCATATCAAATTACCTCCGATAGACCTCAAATTTTGCACACAAGTCACATTTGTCATCACGAACCTATTCCAACTCCGGAATCGGAATCCGACCCCGATATAAAAAAGTCCACTCTGGGTCAAACTTCCAAAAAATCCAACTTTCGCCAATTCAAGACTAATTCAACTACGGACCTCCAAATTACAATCCGGACGTGCTCCTAAGTCCAAAATCACTCAATGGAGCTAACGAAACTGATGAAACTCCATTCCGAGGTCAAATGCTAAAAACTCAAACTTGGTCAATTCTTCCAACTTAGAACTTAAATCTTGAAGTTCATTCTCCCAAATCGATTCCGGATAACTTGAAAATCAATACTGATGATTTACGCAAGTCATATACATCATGCGGAGATACTCGAGCCCTCAAAATACCGAGCGAAGTGCAGATACCAAAAACGGCCAGTCGGGTCGTTACAATTTTAATAGCATATTTAATTATACTAAACTGTACAAGCTCAAATCAATATTATAAAGGCATGGAATCTCTATGAAAAATTTTAGTTGATTTTTTTTATCCTTAAATAGTTTTTATATTGAACATATAATTTATATATTTTAATAATATTCAGGACTTTAAAATTAATTACTATTTTCCTTATATATTAAATTTTTTTTCATAATAATTTGTTCGACCTATTAAATTCTCATGTTTGAGTAATAATTTTTTGTTCACACACGTTTCGATAAAGTTATGTAAATTATATATCTTTTTTTCTTTATATCTCAGCAACTAAAATTTCACTAGCTTGGTAACAATGAAACCTTTGAAGAGAGATAAATTGAAAATACATAAAATTTAATTATATTTATGTCATTTGCAAAAAACTTTAAAGAATCGTAAAAGAAGTATAGCTAATTAAACTTATTTTTATCTTCTCGAATGAACTTGAGAATAACTTTTGAAAAAAAAATTGAAAACCCGAATCGCCCCATCTATCCTACTGAGGAGGAGTTTGGTTTCAAACTCCGGTTCGAACATGAGGAGTACGCCATGCTAATGTGGCTTGAATGATCCACATCTCAGGGTCGGGATTCTTAAATCTCAAGGCTATGTGTTTTTACTGAAACTAAAAATGAAGCACAATAACTTGTGAAATTTAACTGATAAATTATAACCAAAAATAAAATTTAAGGTGAATATATTAAATAATAATTGAGAATTTTAATGAACAAAGTTTTTCCTTTATTAAGTTAGCTATATAAAATTAATATTCATCAATTTTAGAAACTTATACTTTATTTTATAATTCAATACAATTTCAAAATATAAATATTTATTACTAAGGGATTAGACTTCGAGTTCTAGTCTGAGCCAGCTCAATGGTCAATCAAGTGAGAACCTTGCTTTAGGCCCCTTAAAAATTAGGCCCCCAAATATTGTTACTAGTAATTATTTTTATGCAAAAAATACTAAATCTTGTAAATATAAAAAATTTCTATAAATGAAAAGAGCTAGTTATGGTAAAGGTATGTTAAAGAAGGAGACATGCATGAGCATAATCAATTAATCTGTACGCGTGAAGAAATATATATATATATATATATATATATATATATAATTTGTACATAGGTTTTTCTATCTAGGTTGGCAAGTCACTTTTTTTTTTCTAACTAGGTCATGTCTTGTGATGACCCAAAAGGTCGTCACTTGCTTTTAAATTAAATTCTATATTCCGAGGCCTTGAAAACCTCTTTTATCTTCACCTCGATTTGCGTGCGCAGTCCGGGCGTGTAGCCGGAAAGTTGTTATGTAAAAAATCGGTGAAATATTGAAATTTTAACTTAAAATGCATTTAGGTTGACTTCGGTCAATATTTTGGATAAACGAATCCGGACCCGTGATTTAACGGTCCCGGTGGATCCGTAGAAAAATATGGGACTTGGGCGTATGCCCAGAATCGAATTCCAAGGTCCCAAGCCCGAGAAATAAATTTTTAAAGAAAATTATTTTCTGAAATTGTTTAAAGGATTTTGAAATAAAATTTGATTAGAACATGTTGGTATCGGGCCCGTATTCTGGTGGTGCCCGGTACAGGTCTTACATATAATTTAAGATGATTCAGTGAAATTTGGTGAAAAATGGATGTCATTTGACGTGATTCGGACTTAAAATGGAAAATTTGATGCTTTGTGAAGTTTGAGAAAAATTCTTTGATTTGAGGTTTAATTCGTTGTTTGAGAGGTTATTTTGGCGATTCGATCGCACGGATAAGTCTGTATGATGTTATTGAGTTAGTACGTGTGTTTGGTTTTGAGCCCCGAGGGCTAGGGTGAGTTTCGGGTAGGTTCCGGGGTGTTTAGACTTAGGAAAAACACTGCTGTAGCACCAGTTCTGGTGTAACCGCACCTGCGGTCCTTTGGCCGCAGATGCGGACACGCAGGTGCGCACAGTGGGTCGCAGATGCGGTTTCGCAGGAGCGGGCCTTTTCTCGCAGGTGCGGCCCCAGCGGGGCCTAGCCATTTCCGCAGAAGCGGCAATTATTCCGCACATGCGGTAGCGCAGATGCGACCCCTGAGCCGCAGATGCGGAAGTCGGGCAGTGAGTCTTTTTGAAAAACATAACTTCAGCGATTTTCTTTCAAACTTTCTCAAAAATTAGAAGAACTAGGGCGATTTCCTCAAGAGATTTTCTTCTCAAATCACAAGTAAGCACTCACAAACTGATTTCTTTCAATTATCTAATGTATTTCATCAACTTTTATCAATAATCTTAGGGTTTTAATGGTAGAAAATTAGGGAATTGGGTAGAGTTAGGGATTTTTGATTATTTGGGAATTTGACCTCGTTTTGGGATCGGATTCCAAAACAAATTACATACTCGGGATCGTGGGTGAATGGGTGATCGGGTTTTGGTCCGAACCTCGTGTTTTGACCAAGCGGGCCTGGGGTCAATTTTTGGGTTTTTGGGAAGAATTACTAGAAAACTATAATTAAGTGTTGGTATTGGATGGTTTAGCATATAATGATGTTATTAAGTCGATTATGTATAGATACAATTGATTTGGAGCCGAATTCGAAAGGAAAGGCGGCGTTTGAGGCTTGAGTTGGCCGTGGAACTTTGAGGTAAGTGTCCAGTATAACCTTAGCTTGAGGGATTAGAAGTTGTGTCCTATTTGCTAATTGCTTCTTGTTTAGTACGACGTATAGAATGGTGACGAGTATCTATACGTTGGTGTCGAGCATGACCGTGAGTCTTGAATTGATAGATGTTGTGTTCTTAAATATTACTACGGATGCTTTAATTGATGATTCTCGATATTGAGCAAAGATTTAGTTTATTTTGTGGATTTTATTTATGATTGAGCGTTGGTACTAATTGAGCTGATTAGGAGTTGAGTTAGGATTGGTTATAGCTGATGCTCCCTTGCCGGGATGTTTGTCTTGATATTGTTGCTCCCTGGCAGGGAAGTTATTACATTGCTTTTGTTCCCTTGCCGGGAAGTCGTTATATTGCTTTTGATCCCCTGCCGGAATTCCCTGTGATTTTGTGTTGGCTTGTAAATGGGATCGGGTGGTACGCCTACCACGAGATATGAGAAATTGGAATGGGTTGCACGCCTGCAACGAGATGTGAACCGAAAGTGTAAATTGCCTCTGTTTTCCTTATCCTTTATAGAAGTTGAATTTTTGGTTTCTTGATAATTCTCTTGAGATTCTATTTTATCTGTTATTCCCCGAAGCATGTTTCCCCTTCCCAGCTTTAATTTGTTTGTTCTAGTTTATTTTCCGCTATATATATATATATATATATATATATATATATATATATATATATATATATATATATATATATAACTGCACAAGTTTATCTGGAGTCTGGTCCTAGTCTCGTCACTACCTCGCCGGGGTTAGGCCATGCACTTACCAGCACATGGTTGTGCTGATGCTACACTCTGCACTCTGTGCAGATACCGGAGCAGTACTGGGTCAGCAGTAGTAGCTTGGGAGCCAGCCTTCAGTCCAGAGATCCCGAGGTAGTCTTGCAGGCGTTCGCAGGCCCGACGTCTCTTCTATCTACTATTATGTTCTGTTATCATTTGTATCCGAGACAGACTGAGTTTCCTTCTTTCAGACATTTGTATGTAGTAATTATAGATAGTCCATGAATGTTGTGACACCAGTTTTTGGGCAGAGGCATATGTTGGCTATTCGTATCGGTTTTGGTATTACATTTATCTAAGTCTTCCACTTAATTTCATCTTTCGCTATTGTTTAAATGTTGATCACCTGTTATTACAAGTTATTAAAAGCTTTAAAAATGAAAGAGTTAGGATTTCTGTATTTCGTGGCTTGCCTAGATTCTTCGAGTAGGCGTCATCACGACTCCTGAGGGTGGAAAATCCGGATCGTGACAAGTTGGTATCAGAGCTCTAGGTTACATGGGTCTCACAGTTCATAGACAAGCTTAGTAGAGTCTGAGGGATCGGTACGGAGACGTCTGTATTTATCCCTCAGAGGCTACAGAGTTAGGAAAAAGTTTCACTTCTATTCTTCCCTGTCGTGCGATTTTGTTCTCGCAATGCTAAATTGAAACCTCTACTCTTATCCTTTTGCAAATGGAGAGGTCATGTACCGCTTCTTCAGTCGAGCAGCAACACAGACCGGTGATAGATCAGCTACGTCTTCGGAGGCCTTGTGGAGGTTGGATAAGTTTCACCAAGCTCTACACTACTACTTTCAGCGGTGCATCTTCTGAGGATCCCCAAGATTATCCAGACAGTTGTCATGAGGTTCTCAGGAACATGGGGATCGTGGAGACCAATGGGGTCGATTTTGCTACTTTTCGCTTGTCTGGATCCGCCAAGACCTGTTGGAGATATTATTGTTTGGCTAGACCATTGAGGTCATCAGCTTTGACTTGAGAACAGTTCACGCAGCTATTTTTCGAGAAGTTTCTCCCCATCACTCAGAGAGAGGTCTATCGAAGGCAGTTTGAACGTCTCCAGCAGGGTTCTATGACTGTTGCTCAGTGCTAGATCAGATTCATCGACTTGGCTCGTCATGCTCTTATCATACTTCCCACCGAGAGAGAGAGAGAGTGAGGAGGTTCATTGAGGGACCCGTCCAGCCCGCTCAGTTAGCTAGAGGTGGAGGTAGAGGTATTAGAGGTGGAGGTAGAGATGCTAGAGGTGGAGGTGCAGGTACTGTTCTGGTTTGTAATAGAGATGCTTCAGTGTTATTTGATCCAGGGTCTACATACTCGTATGTGTCATCTTACTTTGCACCGTATCTGGTCATGCCTAGTGATTCTTTGAGTGCTCCTCTTTATGTGTCTACACCGGTGGGTGATTCTATTGTGGTGATTGGGGGATCTTGAGACTCGTGTAGATCTGTTGCTTCTGGACATGGTTCATTTCGATGTTATATTGGGGATGGACTGGTTATCACCTTACCACGCTATCTTGGATTGTCATGCCAAGACCGTGACCTTAACCTTACCGGGTTTGCCTCGTTTAGAGTGGAGAGGGACTCCTGGTCATTCCACCCGTAGTGTTATCTTCTATGTGAAGGCTCGGCTATGGTCGAGGAGGGGTGTTTGGGCCTATTTGACCTATGTTCGTGATTCTAGTGCTGAGGTCCCTTCTATTAAGTGTGTGCCCGTTGTTCGTGAGTTTCCTGAGGTGTCCCCTTTAGACCTGCCGGGTATGCCACCCGACAGGGGCATTGACTTTTGCATTGATTTGGCTCCGGGCACTCGGCCCATTTCTACCCCGCCGTATCGTATGGCCCCGCCTGAGTTGAAAGAGTTAAAGGAGCAGTTGCAGGACTTGCTTGAGAAGGGCTTCATTAGACCCATTGTTTCTCCTTGGGTGCACCGGTGTTGTTTGTTAAATAGGAAGGGTGGGGCAATGAGAATGTGTATTGATTACCGGCAATTGAACAAGGTTACAATTAAGAATAAGTATCCGCTGCCGAGGATTGATGATTTGTTCGATCAGCTTCAGGGTGCCAAGGTATTTCCAAAGATTGACTTGAGATCTGGCCACCATCAGTTGAGGATTAGGGCATCCGATGTCCCTAAGACAGCTTTCCGCACTCGGTACGGGCATTATGAGTTCTTGGTTATATCAGTCGGGTTGACTAATGCCCCAGCATCTTTCATGGATTTGATGAACCGAGTGTTCAGGCCTTATTTGGATTCGTTCGTGATAGTCTCATTGATGATATATTGATATATTCTCGCAGCCAGGAGGAGCACGACAGCAGCACCTTAAAGTGGTTCTTCAGACTCTGAGGGATAGTCAGTTATATGCTAAGTTCTGGAAGTGTGAGTTCTGGTTGAGTTCAGTTGCATTTCTGGGTCATGTTGTATCAGCAGAGGGTATTCAGGTTGATCCGAAGAAGATTGAGGCAGTCAAGAACTGGCCTAGACCAGCATCAGCTACAGAGATTCGGAGTTTCTTGGGATTGGCAGGCTACTATCGTCGGTTCGTGGAGGGGTTTTCATCTATTGCAGCCCCGATGATCAGGTTGACCCAGAAGGGTGCCCAGTTCAGATGGTTGGATGAGTGTGAGGCGAGCTTTCAGAAGCTCAAGACAGCTCTGACTACGACACCGGTGTTGGTTTTGCCCATAGGTTCAGGGCCTTATACAGTTTATTGTGATGCATCTCGTGTTGGTCTTGGAGAAGTGTTGATGCAGGATGGCAAGGTCATTGCCTATGCTTCGCGACAGTTGAAGATCTATGAGAAGAACTATCCGGTTCATGATTTGGAGTTAGCAGCCATTATCCACGCATTGAAGATTTGGAGGCATTATATGTATGGCGTGGCATGTGAGGTATTCACGGATCACAAGAATCTTCAGTATTTGTTCAAGCAAAAGGAGTTGAATTTGAGGCAGAGGAGGTGGTTGGAGCTGTTGAAGGACTATGATATCACCATTTTATATCATCCGGGAAAGGCCAATTGTCACACCTCCTTTTTCCTACACCCGGAAGGGTGTAAAGGAGTTTTTCCAATTGAAGGACAATCGAAACGGGATTTGTTTATTAAAATTCAGAGTCGCCACTTGGGAGATTTATGGTGTCCCAAGTCACCGGTTTAGAATCCCGAATCGAGGAAATTATTGACTCTGTTTAACAGTCCGTGAACCAGAAATCCGAGTAAGGAATTCTGTTTACCCGGGAGAAGGTGTTAGGCATTCCCGGGTTCCGTGGTTCTAGCACGGTCGCTCAACTGTCATATTTGGCTTATTTATTTGATTTTAGTACATGTTTTAATCTATGTGCTTTTTAACTTTGAACCGCTTTTGTTTATTATTTTAAAGGGAATTGCAACATCGTTAAAACACGTCTCGAACCACGTCACATAAATACACCCGTGATTTTTGACACATTTCAACTTCGTTGGAATTTGGATTTGGGTCACATAAATGTGCACCCGAGTTTAGGGAGGTAATATTATTAAATGTCGGGCCTAAAGCAACTAGCGTATTATTAACTTTGCGGGAGGCCATGAAATTCTCTAAATGGCACGCCCCGAGGTCTAAAGTATTTTAAATATGATTAAGAGGGCCACACAATTTGTGATTTTATTTGGCGTGGCGCACCTCGAATATTTTAATGACTATATCTATAACCCAATTTAATTTCATTAATACTTGCCTGAACGATCCAAAACCCGTACCAGAACCTATGGTGGATTGGGTTTTCGTCGCACTGGGCCTCAACTTAACCCAAATAGAAAGAGACATTAATCATCCCAGATCCTGAGAGGCCAATTAAACATTCAGGGCTAACGTCGGCCCAAATGAGGGGCTAATTACAACTAGGCGGGGCTGCACATCAGCAGAAACTGAGGCCCACATTACTCAGAAATAGGTTGTTAAGCCTTGATCCGTTAACAGACCCCAATCGAAACTGGAACTTAAACAAATTCAAACGAAACAAAAACATACTGCTGAACTTATTTCAAGTTGTTCAAATTGTATCCAATACTTGCTGCAAATAATTTTAGAAACAGAGACGGGATGACTAAACTAAGGTGATTACTAATAATATGGAGGTATCAAACTCAAGATATTCAAGTCCTTATTCTATTCCAACTTCAACCTATCAGGCTAGTATGATACATTATTCTACTAACACTTGTTCATGCAAACAACTGCAATAGGCAGTCCTATTGATACGAACTAAAAATCGAAACAGTCCAATCATATCTGCCTAATACAGCCCAATTTTAATTATAGAAATTAAACATTGGATGCTAACGTGTGAATTGACATAATCAGAATTAAAATCCATTACACAGTCCAGATATTCAGTCCAGTTATACAGTCCTTAGTTGATTACATACTAAAATAGAGTTCTAATCAATTACAAGTCAAAAACAAAGGAATTCAACAAGAGAGGCCTGATCAGTACTTCATTTCATTTCAAAAGCCTGGGAAATACAAGATGTTTACCTGAAGGTCAAAAACAAATAGGAGAAATGGTCAGCACAACAACAACAACAACCAGAATTTACTAAGCAACCACAAGCTCGAACTCAACCAGAAATAACAGGAGTAATTTTTGAACCAAAACAGCTTCTCAAAAACCCAGGAATGAACTACAGAAGTACATCACCCAATAGATGACCAAAAACAGCTTGATTGAACCCAAAACCACTCGAAATTAAACCAGGATCACCTTGAAGTTTCAGCAACCAAACAACAAGGAATTCTCAAGTCGTTTTCATATTTTCTAAGGTAGAAATTTGAATATGAAGCTAGTACTTGAAATTAATCTAAGAAAACTCAATGTAACAGTACTTTTTTGGAATTTTCTGTTGTTTTTTTTGGTTTTTGAAGATCTAGATCTAGCATTTGGATTCGAAATTCAAATCTTCAGCTTCTGAAGGCTTCTAGACATTTGGGGGGAATTTTCAGAGATTAAAACTTGTAGAATACTTTTTGGGGGAAATTTTAGATGGCTGAAAACTTGGAAAAGAAGGCAAGTAGGCTGCCTTTTATAGGCAGAAGAGGGGGAGGAAGCTTCTTGATTTCACTCACACTTTTTCCCCCTCTTTTATTTTCAAATTTTATTTATTAGTCCTAAAGTTTTGACTTGTTGCCTAAGTTATTACCGTAAGCTCCTGAAATTACAATTGAGGCCCCATTTTAGAAGATTCTAGGGTGTTCTAGTTTCAACTAAAGCAATGTCTTCTATGTAGGAATACCTATACTACCCTTATTTTATTCTGAAATTACCAGATTAGTCTAACCTCAACCCCTTTTACCCTAGTTGCTGGTCAAGACTTAACCATGGCTAAACAAAATACTATCCTGTTCAGCTATAACCAACAGATCCCAAAAAATCAAACTAATTGGACAATTAACTATCATGAAATCCAATCTAACCATGAACTACAACTAAAACAAATTGCAGTAACTATTCATGAATCAAATAACCGAACTAAACACAAAATTAGACCTATTAGAATAAATTTAAATCAAACATGAAGACTGAGAACAGTACTGCCACGAATAACATTAACAAATCAGCAAAACTTAACTAAACCCTAAACATGGAAGTATTAATACAATTACTAATTAAACTGATTAAACTAAACTAAACTCATTAACACTAACTAACATCAACCATAAGGGATTACTAATCAGTTCAGACGCTGAGGAACAAATTAAAATCCAAACAAAGCTCAAACGGGATTGACCAGATTCGAAACAAAAATTAAACTAAAACCTAGAACAGATATGGAACCCAAAAATAAGAATCAAAAATAGAAATAATTGGAAATTTTACTGAATTTGGGATTTGGGAAGAGGGAGGTTGGGAGAGTATATGGTGTGATTTCGGGCGGATTTGACGGAGTTAGGGTTTTGGCCGAGGTTTTTGATCTAAGATTTGAGGCGATTGATGATGATTCGAGGTAAACTGAAGGTGGATTTGGAAAGAGGGGAGCGAGGAGATACTATGGTGTAAATTTGGATGGGAACGGAGACCGGCCGCCGCCGTGAG
This sequence comes from Nicotiana attenuata, assembly GCF_001879085.1. NCBI lineage: Eukaryota > Viridiplantae > Streptophyta > Magnoliopsida > Solanales > Solanaceae > Nicotiana > Nicotiana attenuata. Next base: position 37,579,331 of record NC_031996.1, on the reverse strand, counting down.
GCGATTTCCGGCGGCGGAGCACGGCGGCGTTACATTAGGGTTTCTGAAGGGTATGAGGACGATGATGGGGGGGGGGGGGGGAAGTTAGGGGATCCGACACTTATGTATTAAGTGAACCCATAGTTCCTGGCCGTCAGATCAAGCTACTTCGACGGCCAGGATCAAAACTTGACCAAACGGTGCCGTTTAGGGGATGGGGGACCTGGACCGGGTAATTTTAATTGGGCTGGGCAAATGGAACGGGTATTGGGGGGGGGGGGGTTGGGCTTGAACTATGATCAGATATTGGCCCAAAATTGATGGCCTGCTTCCCTTTCTTAATTTCCGTTCCTTTTATTGTTTTTTTATTTATTTTTATTCATTTTTCTACTTTTTATTAAATGCCAAATCAACAAATAAAAACCCAAATTAACTTCTAAAATTATATTACTCAATTTCCAAATACCATAATTCCTAATTAAACGCAACCTAGGATAATTAAAAGTATAAATGCAAAAAGAACCATTTTTGTTATTTTTTTTATTTTTTGAAGTAACTTAACTACTAATTAATCCTAAAATGTGAAATTAAATCCTAAATGCAAATTCCAAGTATATTTTTTATATTTCTCATTAATTAAAATGCACAAACAAAAATGCAAACAATTAACATAAAATGTCACAAAAATCCACAAAATTGTAAAATAATGAAAGAAATCATTTTGTTTGAATTTCTGGGAATAATTCATATAGGGCAAAAATCACGTGCTCACACCAATGTGGTGGTCGATGCCTTGAGTAGGAAGTCCGCCAGTATGGGCAGTTTAGCTTATATTCCGGTCGGTGAGAGACCGCTTGCTTTGGATGTTCAGGCTTTGGCCAATCAGTTCGTGAGGTTGGATGTTTCTGAGCCCAGTCGTGTGTTAGCTTGCACAGTCGCTCGTTCTTCATTATTGGAGCGTATCCGTGATCGGCAGTATGATGATCCCCATTTGTGTGTCCTTGGAGACACGGTGCAGCACGAAGGTGCCTACAGATTACCTTGGGTGATGATGGAGTTTTGAAATTGCAGGATCGAGTTTGTGAGCCTAATGTGGATGGACTCTGAGAGTTGATTTTATCAGGATCTGCGACAGCATTTTGATGTAGGAGAATGAAGAAGGATATCGTTGCGTATGTGGCTCGGTGTTTGAATTGTCAGCGGGTTAAGTACGAGCATCAGAGGCCCGGTGGTTCATTTCAGAGGATTGAGCTTCCCGAGTAGAAGTGGGAGCGTATCACTATGGACTTCGTTACTGGACTCCCGCAGACTTGGAAGAAGTTCGACGCAGTATGGGTCATTGTTGATAGGCTGACCAAGTCAGCACATTTCATTCCTGTGGCAGTCTCCTATTCTTTTGAGAGGTTAGCTGAGATCTATATCCGGGAGATTTTTCGCCTTCATGGATAGGCTTCGTTCAGCTCAGTCCAGGCAGAAGAGTCATGCCGACCGCAAGGTTCGAGATTTGGCTTTCATGGTCAGTGAGCGGGTATTGCTTCGAGTGTCGCCTATAAAGGGCGTGATGAGATTTGGGAAGAAGGGCAAGCTTAGTCCTAGGTTCATTGGCCCGTTTGAGATTCTTGATCGAGTGGGAGAGGTGGCTTATAGACTTGCATTGTCGCCGAGCTTATCAGCCGTGCATCCAGTGTTTCATGTGTCCATGCTTCGGAGGTATCACGGTGATCCCTCCCACGTGTTAGATTTCAGCACTGTCCAGTTGGACAAGGACTTGTCTTATGAGGAGGAGCCGGTAGCTATTCTAGACCGGCAGGTTCGTCAGTTGAGATCGAAGAGTTCTCCTTCTGTTCGTGTTCAGTGGAGAGGTCAGCCTTCTGAGGCATCGACCTGGGAGTCCGAGTCCGATATGCGGAGCCGTTATCCCCATCTTTTCCCCGACTCAGGTACTTTGTTCTTCTGTCCGTTCGAGGACGAACGGTTGTTTTAGAGGTGGAGAATGTGATGACCCAAAAGGTCGTCACTTGCTTTTAATTTGAATTCTATGTTCCGAGGCCATGAAAACCTCTTTTATCTTCACCTCGATTTGCGTGCACAGTCCGGGCGTGTAGCCAGAAAGCTTTATGTGAAAAATCGGTGAAATATTGAAATTTTGACTTAAATGCATTTAAGTTGACTTCGGTCAACATCTTGGGTAAACGGACCCGGACCCATGATTTGACGGTCCCGGAGGGTCCGTAGGAAAATATGGGACTTTGGCGTATGCCCGGAATCAAATCTCGATGTCCCAAGCCCGAGAAATAAATTTTTAAAGAAAATTATTTTCTGAAATTGTTTAAAGGATTTTGAAATGAAATTTGATAAGAACATGTTGGTATCGGGCCCGTATTTAGGTTCCGGTGCTCGGTACAGGTCTTACATATGATTTAAGATGATTCTGTAATATTTTGGTGAAAAACGGATGTCATTTGACGTGATTCGGACTTAAAATAGAAAATTTGATGCTTTGTGAAGTTTGAGAAAAATTCTTTGATTTTGAGGTTTAATTCGTTGTTTGAGAGGTTATTTTGGCGATTCGATCGCACGGATAAGTCCGTATGATGTTATTGAATTAGTACGTGTTTGGTTTTGAGCCCCGAGGGCTCGGGTGAGTTTCGGGTAGGTTCCGGGGTGTTTAGACTTAGGAAAAACACTGCTGTAGCACCAGTTCTAGTGTAACCGCACATGCGGTCCTTTGGCCGCAGATGCGGACACGCAGGTGCGCAAAGTGGGTCGCAGATGCGGTCTAGCTTCGCAGATGCAGACATTTTTCCGCAGGAGCGGGCCTTTTCTCGCAGGTGCGGCCCCAGCGGGGCCTAGCCATTTTCGCAGAAGCGGCAATTTTTCCGCACATGCGGTAGCGCAGATGCGACCCCTGAGCCGCAGATGCGGAAGTCGGGCAGTGAGTCTTTTAAAAAAACATAACTTCAGCGATTTTCTTTCAAACTTTCTAAAAAATTAGAAGAACTAGGGCGATTTCCTCAAGAGATTTTCTTCTCAAATCATAAGTAAGAACTCACTAACTGATTTCTTTCAATTATCTAATGTATTTCATCAACTTTTATCAATAATCTTAGGGTTTTAATGGTAGAAAATTGGGGAATTGGGTAGAGTTAGGGCTTTTTGATTATTTGGGAATTTGACCTCGTTTTGGGATCGGATTTTAAAATAAATTATATATTCGGGCTCGTGGGTGAATGTGTGATCGGGTTTTGGTCCGAACCTCGTGTTTTGACCAAGCGGGCCCGGGGTCAATTTTTGGGTTTTTGGAAAGAATGACTAGAAAACTATAATTAAGTGTTGGGATTGGATTGTTTAGCATATATTGATGTTATTAAGTCGATTATGTATAGATACAATTGATTTGGAGCCGAATTCGAAAGGAAAGACGGCGTTTGAGGCTTGAGTTGGCCGTGGAAGTTTGAGGTAAGTGTCCGGTCTAACCTTAGCTTGAGGGATTAGGAGTTGTGTCCTATTTGCTAATTGCTTCTTGTTGAGTATGACGTATAGGCATGGTGACGAGTATCTATACGTTGGTGTCGAATATGACCGTGAGTCTTGAATTGATAGATGTTGTGTTCTTAAATATTACTACGGATGCTTTAATTGATGATTCTCGATATTGAGCAAAGATTTAGTTTATTTTGTGGATTTTATTTATGATTGAGTGTTGGTATTAATTGAGCTGAGTAGGAGTTGAGTTAGGATTGGTTATAGCTGATGCTCCCTTGCCGGGATGTTTGTCTTGATATTGTTGCTCCCTTGTCGGGAAGTTATTACATTGCTTTTGTTCCCTTGCCGAGAAGTCGTTATATTGCTTTTGATCCCCTACCGGGATTCCCTGTGATTTTGTGTTGGCTTGTAAATAGGATCGGGTGGTACGCCTACCACGAGATATGAGAAATGGGATCGGGTTGCACGCCTGCAACGAGATGTGAACCTAAAATGTAAATTGCCTCTGTTTTCCTTATCCTTGATAGAAATTGAATTTTTGGTTTCTTGATAATTCTCTTGAGATTCTGTTTTATCTGTTATTCCCCGAAGCATGTTTCCCCTTCCCAGCTTTAAATTGTTTGTTCCAGTTTATTTTCCGCTGTATATATATATATATATATATATATATATATATATAACTGCACAGGTTTATCTGGAGTCTGGTCCTAGCCTCGTTACTACCTCGCCGGGGTTAGGCCAGTCACTTACCAGCACATGGGGTCGGTTGTGCTGATGCTATACTTTGCACTCTGTGCAGATACCGGAGCAGTACTAGGTCAGCAGCAGTAGCTTAGGAGCCAGCCTTCAGTCCAGAGATCCCGAGGTAGTCCTGCAGGCGTCCGCAGGCCCGACGTCTCTTCTATCTACTGTTATGTTCTGTTATCATTTGTATCCGAGACAAACTGAGTTTCCTTCTTTCAGACATTTGTATGTAGTAATCATAGACAGTCCGTGAATGTTGTGACACCGGTTTCTAGGTAGAGGCATATGTTGGCTATTCGTATCGGTTTTGGTATTATATTTATCTAAGTCTTCCGCTTAATTTCATCTTTCGCTATTGTTTAAATGTTGATCACCTGTTATTACAAGTTATTAAAAGCATTAAAAATGAAAGAGTTAGGATTTTTGTATTTCGTGGCTTGCCTAGCTTCTTCGAGTAGGCGCCATCACGACTCCCGAGCGTGGGAAATCCGGGTCGTGACATGTCGTCCAAATTCATATTTGTACATAGGTTTTATTTCTCTACGCATCCACATATTCTGTCGAAAAAAAAAAATTGAATTGCACATTTATTTTCATTTTTTCTCAAGTTTTCAAGCATCAAATTAAGCAAATTGAAGTAATGAAATTCTCTCACGGACTGATATATTTTATATCAATCAACAAGTTAGTAACTTTCAGAATCGGATTTAACTGTTCTAACTTTCTATTATCTTTTTTTTTAAATTAAAATTTAAATATGTCATCAAGAAAATAGGTATGAATTAGGTTAGTGAAAAATAAAAAAACAGAACGACTAATATTCTAATACGATCTCAAAAAAGTACTCCTAATAAATTTCTATCAAACAAAAAAAAAAGTTAACTATCAAAGGAAAAGTATTCTTAAAATGAACAAGTCTCCAATCAAATTTATTTATATGGTAATAAAAAAGAAGAAATCTATATGTCAAAAAGTTTTAAAAAAGAAATTCCAAATAACTAAATATAAGTTTTGATATACATATTCTATCAAACAAAATAATAATAATTTGAATTGCACATTTATTTTCATTCTTTCTCAAGTTTTCAAGCATCAAAGTAAGCAAATTAAAGTAATGAAACTCTCTTATGGACTGATTTATTTTTATATCAAGCAATAAGTTAGTAATTTTCAGAATCGGATTTGTAGGCATATAAATTTTACTAAATCCATAAAAATAATTTGGACTATATTTTAAATTCAAGTATATTGGGATAATATAATTGAATTAATTATATAAGTCCTACATATATGAATTAAATAAATAAGTCTTAATTCATTGGGCTAGCCCATATAACTGCGCTAAAGTGATGAGTCCACTTCATTAAGCCCAAGGTGTTATTTTCCTAGAGGCCCAGTTTCGTGCCATGTGTCAAATGACATGGCACGCCAAGTCAAATAGAAGAGCCAATGGGATCATACCACGTGTCAAAATAACAAGGCATGCCAAGTCAAATTAAAAGGCCGATAAAATCGCGTCACGGGTGCAAGTGACATGTTCTGACCAATCAAATGAAACCTTGTCACTCTTCAATTTGATTGATCGGAAAGAGTTTATTCTCAGCACAACTTTTACGTTCGACAACTATAAATAGGGGTCATCATAACTCAGAAAAGGGACCAGAAGTTATAACAAGAAGACACAAGGGAGCTCGTGAATGAAAGGCCACAATTCTCTGCAAACTGCAAGTGTTCAAGCATTCAAGCACTTCAACACAAATTTCAAGTATTCAAGATCAAGAACGAAGTCAAATCAAATACAAGGCGTTCAAGATCAAGGCTACTTGTTCGTGATAAAATTCGTGGCAATAATCAAAGCGTTCGCGATGGATAAATCAAATTCAAATTCAAGATCAAGCTCAAAGGCCCTTGAATTTATATTGGGAAAGAAGAATCAGAGGAATCATAGAGATTGTAACACTCAAACTATTTGAAATAAAATACTACGATTGTTGCAATATTTTCGTTCTTGATTTTATTTTCTCGACGAAATTTTATTGTCTACGATTGTAGGCATATAAATTTTATTAAAAATAAATCCATAAAAATAATTTGGACTATATTTTAAATTCAAGATATATTGGTCCAAATAAATATTATTTGCTAATATAATTGAATTAATTATGCAAGTCCAACATATATAGATTAAATAAATAAGTTTTAGTCCATTGGGCTAGCCCATTTAATTGGGCTAAAGTGATGAGCCCACTTCATTAAGCCCAAGATGTCTTCTTTCTAGAGACCGAGTTTGGTGCCACGTGTCAAAAGACGCGGCACGCCAAGTCAAACAGAATAGCCAATGGGATCATTCCATGTGTCAAAATGCCAAGTCAAATTAAAAGGCCAATAAAATCGTGCCACGTGTGCAAGGAACATGTTCTGACCAATCAAATGCAACCTTGTCACTCTTCAATCTGATTGGTCGGAAAGAGTTTGTTCTCAGCACAACTCTTCCCTCCGACAACTATAAATAGGGGTCTTCATAACTCAGAAAAGGGACCAGAGTTATAACAAGAAGATACAAGGGAGCTCGTGGATCAAAGGCCACAATTCTCTGCAAACTGCAAGTGTTCATGCATTCAAGCACTTCAACACAAATTTCAAGTATTCAAGATCTAGAACGAAGTCAAATAAAAAATAAGGCGTTCAAGTATGAAGGCTACTTGTTCGAAATAAAATTCGTGGAAACAATCAAAGCGTTCGCGACGGATAAATCAAATTTAAATTTAAGATCAAGCTCAAAGACCCTTGAATTTATATTGGGAAAGAAGAATCAGAGGAATCATAGAGATTGTAACACTTAAACTATTTGAAATAAAATACTACGATTGTTGTAATATTTTCGGTCTTGATTTTATTTTTTGGATGCAATTTTATTATCTACAAATTCTGGCACGCCCAGTGGTACCATCTCTACCTCTCATCTCTTCTTTTCCAAGTTCAAGAATAAGATCTAACAATTCAACCATGGAAGAACAACTTGCAAATTTGACCAAAGCACTTGAGAGTTTGACCAAGTATCTGGAGGACCGAAATACTCGCCAAGAAAAGTTAGCAAGTGAGATCGAGAGCTTAGCATAAGCAAAATCAATTCAAGCACCCATGGAGCTTTCTGAAGATAAAGAAGAGGGAGAATCTGCTGCGAGGCTAACGATTGCGGTCAAAGAGATCAAAGTTTCTTCAGAAGGTCTAATTCATGTTGATCAATTGAAGGACTTCATCATGGGGACAATTGAAGATAAAATTGATCCTCCAATTAAATCTTCCATCGCATATGCAAAGTCATACACACAACGGATTGAAAACTTGAAGATGCCTACTGGATATCAACCTCCAAAGCTTCAACAATTTGATGGAAAAGGAAATCCCAAGCAACATGTGGCGCATTTCGTCGAGACACGTAACAACGCTGGGACTTATAATGATAATCTTGTCAAACAGTTTGTTCGTTCTCTCAAAGGTAATGCATTCAATTGGCACACAGATCTCGAACCTAGTTCTATCGATAGTTGGGAGCAGTTAGAGCAAGAGTTTCTCAATCATTTCTATAGTAAAAGATGCATTGTAAGCATGATCGAACTTACAAACACTCATCAAGGAAAGGATGAGCCAATTATTGACTTCATCAACCGCTGGAGGAGCTTAAGCCTCAACTTCAAAGATCACCTTAGCGAAACTTCTGGCATCGAAATGTGCATTCTAGGAATACATTGGAGTCTTCGCTATATCTTACAAGGCATAAAGCCCAAAACATGTGAAGAACTAGCAACTCGTGCACATGTGGAATTGAGTATGGCTACAAGTGGAGATCAAGGTTTTTCTGGATTTGAGCCTCATGATTAAATAGAAGCAGAGGATGCTGAGAATGGGGGCTAGTATTCATCCGAAGATGAAACTGAATATTCTATGCAAGTTATAGTGCTCCTTGACGCATGAGCCTAAATTGCAAGTCATAGCGCTCCTTAACGCACGAGCCTAAACTGCAAGTTATAATGCTCCTCAATGCACGAGCCAAAACTACATGTTGCAATGCTCCTCAACGCACGAGCCTAAACTGCAAGTTATAATGCTTCTTGGTACATGAGTATATATTGTTTATCATGAAGCTCCCCAATTTTGAACTAAATCTTTAAGGCGTAAAGTTATTCGAATTCGAGCAAAGTCTTCGAGTTGTAAAGATCTTCAAATTTGGGCAAAGTGCACAAGTCGCAAACCTCTTCAAATACGAGAAAAGACTCCAGTCGAAAGCTCTTCTTAGTCGAGCAAGGACTTCAAATCGCAAAGTTTTTCAAATTCGAGCCAAACTTCAAGACGTATAGCTCTTCAAATTCGGAAAAGTCTTCAAGTTGTAAAGCTCTTCAAATTCGAGCAAAGTGTTCAAGTTGCAAAGTTCTTCAACTTTGAGCTAAATCTTCAAGTCAGAAAGCTCTTCAAATTCGAGTGGAACATCAAGTTGCAAAGCTCTTCAAAATTGAGCAAGTCTTAAAGTTGTGAAGCATTTCAAATTGTAAGCTAAATCTTCAAATTATAACGCTCCTAGACGCATGAGCTTAAATTGCAGGTCATAAAACTCTTCTAATTCAAGCAAAATCTTCAAGTTGCAAAGCTCATCAAAACATGAGCATAAATGGCAAGTCGCTACGCTCCTTAATGCAAGAGCATAAACTGCGTGTTACTCCTGGCCTACAAGAGTATAAGCTGTGTACGGTCCAAAAAAAAAAGTCCGCTAGATTGAAAGCCTCGAAAGAGGCGGCCTAGGCAAAAGTTAGGACATTTAAAAAAATTCACCCATTCTGAACTATGGTATGACTTAATCCTCTTCACCGAGGTACGTAGATCTTAGAGTTTCATTCTAAGTTCAATTGCATGAGTTCAAAAGATACATAGTGCCCCAATCGTTGTTCGAATGAAGTGTGATGGAATGTAATCCATTCAGTCAACATTCGAAAACTGAGCTGAAATGTCATTCTTCTATTGAACTTTGGATCCTATTTGATTTAAAGGGGGTAAGCCTCTATGGTGAATTGGTGTCTTAAATGGAATAATTATAGTCTTTTAGGAGTCTACCAAATATTTGCAATGAAGCCCGGAGATTCGTTATGCCTCTAGGTTCACCAGACCTTCAAGTTTTTGGTCTTCAAGTTTAAGTGTTTGATTCCTCCAAGTCTTCAAGTTGAAGTCTTCGAATCCGTCAATCCTCCAAGTTGAAGTCTATGAGTCCTCCAAGTCTTCAAGTCAGCCGGTCTTCTAGTTAAAATCTTTATATCCTCCGGTTCTTCAAGTTAAAGGTTTCAAGTCCGCCGCCCTTCAAGTTGAAGTTTTCAAGTCCGCCAGTCTTTAAGTCGAAGTATTCATGCCCACCAAGTCATCAAGTCTATCGGTCTTCAAGTTGAGTTGTTTAAGCCCTCCAAGTCTTTAAATTGAAGCCTTCAAGTCTGCTAATTCTTCAAGTTGAAGTTTAAAGTCCACCGCTCTTAGAGTTGACGCGTCAAAGTCCGTCAAATCATCAAGTTTGACAGTTCTTCAAGTTTAAGTATACAAATCCACCAAGTCTAAGTTTAGGCTTTATAATTTTCCAATCTTAAGGTGGACATATTAGTCCCTTTGCACATTAAGTTGGCCTCTTCGCGAGGTTGTCCTTAAAAGAAACTATAATTTTTCAGTCTTACAGTGGATATTTAAGTCTGTTTATACCTTAAGTTGGCCTCTTCACGGATTTGATCCTTCTATTTGTTGTTGAGGATTTGTCCTTCAATAGGTTTTCATGGATTTGTCCTTCTATATGTTGTTGCCTAAGATCCACCCTTTGATACTTCTATATGCGGTTGTGAATTTGATACTTCTATATGTTGTTGTGGATTGATCCTTCTATATGTTGTTGAGAATTTGTCCTTCTATATGTCACCATGAAATTGTCCTTCTATACGCTGTATGAACCTTTGCGTCCCAAGTTTAGCTCTCTGATTTTCGGGCGGGCGGGAATGAGTATTCATCCCTTCACACCTAAGATCACATTCTTTAAACATGAAAGGATTTACCCTTGCTTGGTTGACTAGTAGACTTCAAGAAGGAATCAAATAAGCATATCGTCACTTTGAGGAAATTGACTCATCAGTGGCAACAGCATTATAATTGGAGGCAAAAAGTAGAAAGCCATTTCAATAGGTATTAATTAATTGTTAATTGAAGTCTTGATATGAATTATACATTAAAAGACAAACAGTTCATGTTGGAAAGGTAATTGATAGCTTTTCATCTGTGTGACAAGCGACGTGCGAGTTGCTCAATCGTTTAAGTATGACACTCCGAGCCTCGTCTTAAAAAGCCGATAGGTTGGTACTTCGACAAGTCTTGAAGTAGGGGCATTTGTAGGTATATAAATTTTATTAAAATTAAATTCAAAAAAATAATTTGGACTATATTTTAGATTCAAAATATATTGGTCCAAATAAATATTATGAGCTAATATATTTGGAATAAGGGATTTTTACCTTCCTATACCACATATGAAACATTATTACCCTCAATGTTTAAGGTTTGAGTTAATTACATTTCAGCATACCAAATTATTATTTTTATACCATAATTCAAATTAGGGATATAATTAAGGGTTCATTTATATTAGGCATAATTATAGGACTGTATCTTCCCACTTTCTCTTTCCTTTCATCTCTTTCCTTGCAAAGATTAAAGAAGAGAACGTCGAGTAGAGACTTCAGTGTGTGCGACTCCCAGTGAGAGAGAAACAAGAGGATGTTAGGAAAAGAAGAATCGAACACGGTGTTGACGTTGCTCAAAGCCGGGGATCATCGGCCCTTCGATCAGATCGTCGCCGACTTTGCCTCCAGCTTCCCTCCCCCTCGCCAATTTTCTGCTTGCATCTCTCTCGCCTTAATCCTTGACGTAAATCTCCCTCGCCAATAATCTTCAAACTATCTACATTGTGTGAAGACTCAATGTAGTTATTGTATATAAATTTTGTAGCTTTTTATCATAATTTTTAGATTTTTACCTCCAAGTTCTATGTAATATTTGTATATAACTGTCAGTTGAATATAAATTACACAACAAAAAATAAGAAATAAATACTCCAATCGTAGAAATGTGTTATCCACAATTAATCTGCAAATTGTCTATAAAATTTTACAAAAACTACAAATTAACTACATTTAACCTACATTATAACTACAATCTGGAAACAATTTACACATGGAAGTTCTTCAAGTTGGAATTGGCCACAACTACATTTCTTGTTTTCTAGACACACAATGTACCGCTTCACACCATCCAACACAGTATGCATATGATCTGTTGAAGCCCTCACCTACATTTTCAGAACAAACACAAAGAAAAAAAATTTACAATATTAAAAATATAGTATCTACAATATATTTACATTTTATCTATAATTTATCTACAAATTAACTACAAACTACAAGTAAACTACAATTTGCCTACAATTTATCTACATATCTGGAGACACTGTATATTAAAATATTTTTTTCCGGCACCAAATAAAGAACTTGTAGTCAAATTGTAGATATATATAGTAAATTTGTAGATAATATCATAAAACTAAAATTCTAAGCATTTTCGAACTACACAAACCTGCATTCTCATCTACCACAATGGCATCAACTTCAAAATCTCTAAATCTGCCATAGTTATCCCAATTCCCATTCAATTTTAGCATTATTGGAATTTTTGACATGATTTCATGTAGTTGAGAGAAAAAAGATGAAGAACAGATATAGGTTCGACAATTTGAGTACTGAGGACGATGAAGAACAATTTTGAATTCTACAATTTGTATTGCGTTGTTGAAGCTTCTGAAGCTCTGCGTTGTTTTTGAATTGTAGTGAAAGAGAGATTTACGCAGCAATCAGATCTCTTTCCGTTTCAAATTTCGAATTTAATGTGGAAAGAATCAAACGTAGATTTTGAGCCTTTTTTTCGCGCTTTTTAAATGGCAGAATCTGCCTAATTATGGATTGGTATATAAATTGTAGTTAAAGTGTGGAGTGGGCGGGTAATTAACAAATTATGCACATTTTTGGTAATAAGGTTTCATATATGGTATAGTTAGGGAAAAAAATCCCCGGAATTAATTATATAAGTCCAACATATATGGATTAAATAAATAAGTCGTAATCCATTGGGCTAGCCCATTTAATTGGGCTAAAGTGATGAGCCCACTTCATTAAGCCCAAGATGTCATCTTCCTAGAGGCCCAGTTTGGTACCATGTGTCAAATGACGTGGTACGCCAAGTCAAACAGAAGGGCCAATGGGATCATGCCACGTGTCATAATGACAAGGCATGACAAGTCAAATTAAAAGGCCAATAAAATTGCGCCATGTGTGCAAGTGACATGTTCTGACCAATCAAATGCAACCTTGTCACTCTTCAATCTGATTGGTCGGAAAGATTTTGTTCTCAGCACAACTCTTCCCTCCGACAACTATAAATAGGGGTCTTCATAACTCAGAAAAGGGACCAAAAGTTATAACAAGAAGACACAAGGGAGCTCGTAGATCAAATGCCATAATTCTCTACAAACTGCAATTGTTCAAGCATTCAAGCACTTCAACACAAATTTCAAGTAATCAAGATCAAGAACGAAGTCAAATCAAATACAAGGCATTCAAGAATCAAGGCTACTTGTTCGTGATAAAATTCGTGGCAACAATCAAAGCGTTCACGACGGATAAAACAAATTCAAATTTAAGATCAAGCTCAGAGGCCCTTGAATTTATATTGGGTAAGAAGAATCAGAGGAATCATAGAGATTGTAACACCTAAACTATTTGAAATAAAATACTACAGTTGTTGCAATATTTTCGGTCTTGATTTTATTTTTTTCGACGCAATTTTATTGTCTACAGGATTTAATTGTTCTAACTTTCAATTTTCTTTTTAAGTATGCCATCAAGAAAATAAGTATAACTGAGGTTAGTGAAAACTCAAAAAGGAGAATGCTAAAAACTTTAGTACGATATCAAAAAAGTACTTGTACTACTTCGAATAAAATGTTTAATCAATTCCACACGTCTAACCAAAAAGTCCTTTCTTCGTCCAACTTTTCGAACTTCCCATTCATTCCTGTGTGTCCTTCTTCCCCCATACAGGAATTCCATCCCGTTTTAGTGGAGAGGCGTGCTATTTGTTTACATCCATTAGTTTTCAAGGGATTTATATATGGTAAATATGATATGCTAGGTGTAAGTCTAAAAGAATGACACGTGGAACCTAAAGGAGGGGTAGTCAGAATCAAAGGCAATTGTCCTGTTTTTTAGCGGAAGGAATGAACTCATAAAGAGGCAATAAATACCCTCCGCCCGGTAGCATTTAATGGAGAATATTCCACAATACTTAATACACTGCTCGTTGCATTCCACCAATTTTATTACATACTCTCCAATAGCCCTCATAATTGGCATTGAAGAGGGACTTGATCCTAGGTCCTTATTCCCTAGATGTAGCTATAAATAGTGAGCTCTATTACCATTGTAAGAGGATGATACTTTTCTGGGAAACGTATACTATAATCGATTAAAAGCTTTATACAATTTTACTTGCTTGTTCCTTGTTTTCATTACCGTTGGGCCCAGAAGCTCTGCTCCCGGAATTACTGTTTTTGCTATATTATCCTCATTTCAAAGCTATGTATTGCATATTTATTCAATTATTTTATTATTTTAGGATCATATTAATTAACTTGTCTAGAAACCATGTATAAATTCAACTGTATCATTTTACAGGTAAACAGTTTGGCGCCCACCGTGGGGCCTAGAAAGTCGTGTAATTAAGTTGATCCTTGCCTCTTTACTAACGTGTTTTGATTATTTGTCTTAGCAAAAATCATAAGAAATGGCAGATAATGGTGTTAACAATATATACAACCCTGGGGTTCGAGGAGACCAGCTTCATTTCGAGGATTCAATCAGTGACACCCACAATGAGGGGAACGATGTCACGCCACCCCACGATAGGCGATACCCACGACATGTTCGGAAGACAACTCCCGATGATGCTGAAGAGGAGCATGTTTTTGATGTGCTAAGGGTCCTACAAGAGCAACAAGCAATCATTCTAGGCCATCTCACACGGCAGGATAAGGTTATGACGGAGTTGAATCAGGCGTTATCGGGAGCTTTTAATAACGTGAATAGACGAGATCCAGTTCCTCCTGGCGCTCCCGCAAATCAAACAACTCAGAGGGTCGACAACAACACCTCAAGGGGCTAGGTTGGTTCTGATGGGGCTGGAGAAAGCGGATCCGGTCCCATTAACGAAAACGACCCCTTCAAGAATGAAATCTTACGGTTTATAAGAGAAATAAACGCCCACATGGACCAAATCCCGGGCGCACCACCGGTGCTGAAAGGTCTGGATTCAAATAAGTAAACTCAGTTGTCGTATAAACCAAGCGCGACACCAGAATTAATTCCGAAGCAGTTTAAAATGCCCCACGTGCCAAAGTATGATGGAACTTCAGACTCTCAGGAGCATATTACCACCTATACAACGACGGTGAAGGGGAACAATTTAGCTCCCCACGTGATTGAATCCGTTTTGCTGAAAAAATTTGGAGAGACTCTCACGAGGGGAGCCTTGACATGGTATTTGTTGTTACCCAAGCACTCCATAGATTCCTTTGAGGTGCTCGGAGAATCTTTTATTAAGGCCCATGCCGGAGCTAGAAAGTGCAGGCCCAAATAGATGACATATTCAGAATTGCACAAGGAGAATCCGCGTTGCTGCGGGAATTTGTCACCCGGTTCTAAAAGGAGAGGATGTTTCTCCTGGCTGTCCTGGACGAGTGGGCAGCTGAAGCATTCACCAAGGGCTTGAATCCGAGAAGTTCATATGCTTACAAAAAAAACTGAAGGAAAGCTTACTTGAGTTCCAAGCAACAACTTGGGTGGATGTACACAACCGGTACGAATCGAAGATAAGGATCAAAGATGATCAAGTTGGCTTCCTGTTGTCGGCAAAAAGACGGAGAAGAATAAAGAAAAATCAAAAGACGATTTCCACACGGACAGACAGTCTTTGAGGGGCCGGTTTTTTCCCTACGAACGGACCGAAGGCCACGACAAATGCTTCCGATCAGCAGACAGGTTCACTACCGACAGAAGGATTGATCGTGGTCAGAACAATAGATCGCTGCAGGACAAAGAAGCGTCAGGTACGCGCGATCCTTCTCACCCTAGGCTTTCTGAATACAATTTCAATGTCAGTATAATATAATTGGTATCAGCTATGAGAAACATCAAAGAAGCACTGTTCTTGAAGCCGATGAGATCCGATCCCAGCCAGAGGGATCCAAACTTGTGGTGTGAATACCACGGGATGAATGGCCACCGGACTGGGGACTGCAGACATTTTCGGGATGAAGTGGCGACACTATTGAAGAATGGTCATATCAGGAATTCTTAAGTGACCGAGCCAAGAATAACTATGGTTGCAACAGGGACAATGCGGAATCCTCGAAGGCAGGAGAAGACCCCTGCGCTAGACGATCAACATGATCTTCGGGGGGAACGAGATCAACGGGGTAACTTTCTCGAAAGCAAAAAAGACAAAGGTATCAATAACCCATAGCAAGAAACTCCGTGAAGTTGGCAAAGACGACATCACTTTCACAAAAGAGGATGTGGATGGATTGCTGCTACCGCACAACGACGCACCGGTAATCTCTTTAAATGTGCTTGACTTTAAAATCAAATGTGTTCTAGTGGATCCAGGGAGTTCAGTCAATATCACACATGGGAGAGTATTGAAACAAGCTAAACTCATCGGTAGCATCATTCCGGCCACAAAACTCCTCGCCGGATTCAACCTCGCGAGCGTGACAACTCGAGGAGAGATTCTGTTGCCCACGAACGTCGAAGGAGTGATGAAAGAGACTCTTTTTGAAGTGGTATATGGTGATATGGGATGTAATATTATTCTAGAAGACCATGGTTGCACGATATGAGAGTTGTACTATCAACGTATGATTAGTTGCTGAAATTTCTAATGCCCGAAGGAATTAAACATATAAGGGGAGACCAAAGGCGGCAAGGGAGATGAATGTGATTTCAGTCTCCGGTAGCAAAGGAATGGAGCACGCGACATAGCAACTACAGGAATCGGCGCTCACTCCTGAATCGGATGAAGTTAGCCCGGGGGTAGAAGCGTCGCAATCTTATCAGGTGCCAAGGTATTTCCAGGTACCAGAACAGATGGATGCAACAAAATCCACGGCAGAAGAGCTCAGGCAAGTTGCATTGTCCGAAAAATTCTTAGAAATGAAATTCAACTTAGGGATAGGACTGCATCCCGAGCTAAGGTCTAGCTTTATTGAATTTCTTAAATGTAATGCCGATTGTTTTGCATGGTCGTATGCAGACATGACAGGTATCCCAAAGGAGGTTACCGTACAAAAGCCGAGTTTGGATCCCAACATAGCTCCGGTAAGACAAAAGAAACGTCCTATTGTGGAGGCCAGGACTAAACTCTTCAAAGAAAATGTCCTACTTTGTTCATAACAAATTTCGGCACATATTGCTACAACGTGATGCCCTTCGGGTTGAAAAATGCCGGAGCCACTTATCAGCGTCTCGTAAACAAGATGTTTGAAAAAAAAATAGGGAAAATGTTGGAAGTTTATATAGACGATATGCTCGTTAAGTCTTTGAATGCAGGTGATCACTTTAAGCACCTGCAAGAAACCTTTGACATCCTAAGGAAGCATAAGATGATGCTTAACCCCGAGAAATGCGCGTTCGGGGTTAGCCCCGGCAAGTTCCTAGAACTTTTGGTATCACAAAGGGGGATTGAGGTAAACCCCGATAAGATCAAGGACAATAAAGACATCCTGAACCAACTATCAAGCGTGAAGGAGGTCCAAAGGCTCACGGGGAGATTGGCTGCTTAGAGCAGGCACTGTCACACCTCCTTTTTCACTACTACACCCCGTGAAGGGTATAATAAAGGAGTTTTTCCAATTAAAGGACAATCGAAACGAGATTCGTTTATTAAGAGATTCAGAGTCGCCACTTGGGAGATTTATGGTGTCCCAAGTCACCGGTTTGAATCCCGAATCGAGGAAAGGGTTTGACTCTGTATTACAGTCGCGAACCAGAAATCCGAGTAAGGAATTCTGTTAACCCGGGAGAAGGGGTTAGGCATTCCCGAGTTCCATGGTTCTAGCACGGTCGCTCAACTGCTATATTTGGCCAAAATATGATTTTAATACATGTTTTAACTTATGTGCTTTTAAACCTTGAACCGCTTTATTATTATTTTTAACGAGAATTGTAACGTCGTGAAAACGTGTTTCGAACCACGTCACATAAATGCACCCGTAGTTGTTGACACATTTCGACTTCGTTGAGATTTAGATTTGGGTCACATAAATGTGCACCCGAATTTAGGAAGGTAATGTTATTAAAATACGCGCCTAAAGAGACTAACGCGTTATTATCTTTGGGGAAAGCCGTGAAATTCGCTAAACGGCCCGTCCCGAAATCTAAGCATTTTAACAAGAGCATTTATTGAGGGCCCCGCAATTGTCATTTTGTTAGGCATGGCGCACCTCAAATTATTCAACTAATTTTAATAGCTATGGATGCTCATATTTAAAGCTAATTCGAAATTTAATACCACAACTACATCACGGGAACCGTACCCGTAGTCGTGATAAACTAATTATATGCCTGAAGCAAACTACGATATGTGGTCTGACCTATAACATATTACTAACAATCACTAATAACATAAACAAAGGAAAGCCAAGTAAATCGATTCATGGCATGTTCATTTATCAACATTGAATTTCATTTACTAAACCAAACCCAATCAAATTAATCCCATACACTACCGTGAACTTTTGATGAATTTTCGCCCAAAATAATTAACCAAAGATCACGTGCATTCACCCTTCAAAGAAAAAATCTAACTACTGCATTTATGTTCTCAAATAAGGTATGAAATGAAAATTAAACAAAAAATTTTAATAAACCACAAAACAGCAGAACACTAATATGGCATACAAATAATAACTTAAAAGCTTTCAAGAATTTAACCTTGTTGGAAATTAGAGCCGGGTCACATGAAATGCACCCCCGGACTCCTTTAATCTAAATTGACGTAGTTCAGCAATCCAATTTCTACACTGTGACAAAATCATGTTCAGCTATAACCAATTCGAGTAAACACGAGCCTCAATCAACAATTAACCGAATCATGTCTATTGAAAGACAACTACGGATAAATTGGCCATGGAAAATAAAATACGTACCTGAAAAATAATTTGCTAAAACATTTAAATTGTATAAGATAATAACTACTGCTACTATTACTTTATGGGATTTTCCTTTTTTTAGCCTTTGACGTAAAATTATGTTCTCCTTGAGCATAGCTCAAGCAAGACATGATGGCTTGAAAGGTCGTTCATGGTTTAGACAGTAATCTCTACCACGAATGAAACTTCATTACATTCTGCCCAAACAAAGCAACGAGATGGTAACTCGGCAAAGCAAAGATTCACAACTACAAGGGTCAAACAAATCCGTAGAGGGAAGTCTCAAACATATTAAACTTAAACAACAAGAACAACAAGCAATCACACAGCAATAAACAATATATCAAACACCACGAATGATATTAAGCAAAATCACACAATAAACCTTCAGGAAGCATTGTATGAATCGGACCTTACAGGATTTTCACCAAAACAGAAATCTGGATCCGATTTTGGACTGCAACCGGAACCTCGATGAACTACCTCGATCTCGACAGTACCTCAATCACGATTTCAAAACCAATCGAATGGACAAATCTGAAATAAGCTAAGCGACACTTAAACCAGATTCGCGTTCCTCTCGTGCTTACAAAAGCTCAACGGGTTCGCTGCTGTCCCCTTCCCGTTTTTGTGCGTGTGTGTGGCTGTGTGTAAGTGTTTCTGATGAAGATCGCTGCCGGATTTCCGGCGAGCTTGGTGGAGAAGATGAAGAGTCGCCGGTTTTGGATGAGAGTGTGGATGTTTTCGAATTTCCGGCGATGGGGTGAGTCGTGAGGTCCGGTGGCTGTTGTTGTTGAAGCAGGCGAGCCGATGGGGTGGGGATCGTTTGTGTTCTGGCTACTGGGGTGGTGTGAAGGAGATGAAAATCAGGGGGGGGTCTGTATTGTGCGCAGCTTTTTTCCAGCGTTATTTTTTTTCTCATCTTTGCTAATTTTAGCATTGCTTTATAGGTAGAGTCTAGGTTTAGGTGTATTCTTGTGTATTTTGCCACTTAGTCCCTAGGTCTTTTTGTGTTAAGTCCTTAGGGTCTTTTTTATTTGTTTTTCTTCCAAAGAAGAGTCTAGAAGGGTTCCTAGGCTTAATGGACTAATCCGAATTGGGCCAAAAACTGGGTTCTAAAACTCTTAAAATTGTGATCCAACAACTTAATTGACTCCTTTTAAAATAAGATAAAAATACTACACAATGCAAAAGCTAACATGAAACTATTATACATTTTTTGGTATTTTCAAGATTATGTAAAGATAAAAATAAGTACTATTTTGTATATTTTTTATTTAAATTTACGAAAGATACGCAAGCTAAATTTTTTTTTTTGTAATTTTCCATTTTTATGATGAAAATAAAGTCAAGAAGTCAAAAAATAGTTGAAATAGCTATATTAGGCCTAAATTAAATATTTACATGCTAAAATATAAAAAATCTTGGGGAGGGTCAAAAATCACATGTCTACAGCTGCCCCTCTTTGACTGGAAACACGAAGAGTTTTCAGACAAAGAACGACTAGACAGGTTTTTTGACCCGACCCTTATTTGGAGGGACCGAAACTGAAAGAAAAGGAGAATGTGACTGAGCCCTGGTATCTGAGCTGCCTACATATCCTTGGCTATAAAGGAATCAGGCCACGTGTAGTTTAGAGGTGAGTGAGATGATGGAGTATGCCGAGGTGGAGATCCAGTCGAGGTGCCGTTCCACCGAGGTTCCGGTCCGCTGTCCTGTTATTAAAACTCAAAACATGAAAAAGACTAGCTAAGCCTATCAATTACGAGTTACAAGATTCCTATCTATAAGTCTTCTGAAGCTTGATCTTGAGTCTTGAGTGGTTCTTCATGCAGACTTTAGATTTGAACCTTGGCGCTTGCTAGTTGCAGGTGCTAGTTCATCCTGCTTCGGCTTTTCGGATCAAAACCAGACATGCAGTGTTTGTGGCCTTGGCCATGTCTTGAGCAGCCAACATCTTTCATCAACTTCTGTATTTGGATTAACTTCTTGCCTTTCTCCTTTTGCTTTCTTTATTGTGACTAACTTCTGTTGATCACCTCAGGCTGTTGCCTCGTGTTCTTGCCGTGAGCTTCTTTTGTTGCTGACCTGAATTGCATTCTGAAGTGAATTCTCTTATTCTCCAGGTAGGCACCTGATTGCTAAAACTTGAAATAAATGCCTCTGTTCTCCAGGCGGGCTCCTGATTGCTAAAACTTGAAAAAAATGCCTCTGTTCTCCAGGCGGGCTCCTGATTGCTAAAACTTGAAATGTATTCCCTTGTTCTCCAGGTGGGCGCCTGATTGCTGAACTTGAAATGTATTCCCTTGTTCTCCAGGTGGGCGCGTGATTGCTGAAATTTGAAATGTATTCCCTTGTTCTCCAGGCGGGCGCCTGATTGCTGAAATTTGAAATGTATTCCCTTGTTCTCCAGGTGGGCGCCTGATTGCTGAAATTTGAAATGTGTTCCCCTGTTCTCCAGGTGGGCGCCTGATTGCTGAAACTTGAAATGTATTCCCTTGTTCTCCAGGTGGGCGCCTGATTGCTGAAACTTGAAATGTATTCCCTTGTTCTCCAGGTGGGCGCCTGATTTCAACAAAATAGACAAACAAAGAAGATTTTTTGCCCCAGTTTGGTGGCTGGGCACAGATGTGAGTGTTGAACTGAATTATTCTACCAACTATTATAAGAATTTGAAAGCTAAGTCCTATTATCCAGGGAGGTCCTGACAACTCCTAACAGTTACGAACCTAAGTTATATCTTCTAAAGGTATTACCCCTACTACATTTGTTATCTAATAGGTCTTAACTACTCCCCATTATCCAGGAGGGTCCTGACAACTTCTAGTTAAAAAAAAATAGTTTTAACCTAAGCAGACCTTGTTATCTATATCTTGTTATCTAAGCAGACCTTAAAACTACGTCCCATTATCCAGGAGGGACCTGAAAATCAAAATTCAAGTCTTATCTTATGAGTGCCAATTCTACGGCTGAATTATACTATCCTACAACAGTATCTTGTTATCTAAAGGAGATCTTAAAACTGTGTCCCATTATTCAGGAGGGTCCTGACAACTCCTAATTGAGTCCTATCTTAAACAGGCAACTTTGAAACCAACTTATGTTCCTTGGGGTACATTTATGCTAAATTATGCTACTCATGATTGCTTTAAAATTTAAACTAAGTCCCATTTTCTAGGAGGGTCCTGAAAACTTACCATCAAACATGTCTGGTGCCTGCCTTTCCTTGAGGTGGGTTTCTCCGAAACGAACGAAATTTCTGCCCCTGTTTCAATCAAAGAAAAATCTTGTCAGTTTAAAAATGTGGTGGTTGGTTTGTGGCCTTGACTTTGAGGGCGATTGCTCCTTCACTCCCCATGATGACTGACTTCTACTCGAGGACCTTGCTTGTTTATGGACTAAACCTTTTCTCTGTCGTCCCCATCACATAAAATTCCTTTTCTCCGTTCGGACCCAATATCTTCTATTTGTTGCGTTGCATGAACTGGTGCCTCCCTAACCTTTGTGTCTCATATGAACCCCAAAGCACGTCTATTGCCCCCCAGTCCGTGTATATGATGTTCTTTCTTGACTTAACCATTGACCTTGGCCCTAGGGTCTATTGCTCCTTCACTTGTCATGATAACTAATTTCCATTCGAAGACCCTGCTTGTTCCCGGACTAACCACTTCCTTTGTAGACCTTAAATCAGAAAATACCTCTTCTCGTTCAGACCCAGCACCCTCTACTTGTTGCATTGCTCCTGAACTGATATTTGCCAACCTTTGTGTCTCACATGAATCCCAAAGCACGACACTTGTCACCCCCTCATTGCGTATGTTGTTCTTTCTAAGCCACTGGTCTTGTCCTTGAGGTCTACGGCTCCCTCATTTGCCATGATAACTTTGATTTCTGCTTGGAAGATTTTGTTTGTCACTGGTTTACCACCTTTTGTCAATCCTATCACAGGAAATACCTTTGATCTATTCACCCCAATCCTTCATCTGTTGCTTTGTTCATGAATTGATATATACCAAGCCTTTGCATTTCACAAGGATCCCAGAGCTTGTTGATTGTTGCCAACTCAGTATGCTTGATATTCTTTCCTAACTTATGACGCTTTAATGTGCTAACCAGATCCCGTTTTGTGCAATTGGAAAGTTGGTGGCAAATTTTGAAGTCATTTCTCACTTGTATTGACCCAATAGACTCAGGAAGAGGAAATAAACAAGACAAAAGGGACAAAGTAGATGACAACGGAAATAGATGATTCCTAACAAGAAAACTACAAAGTAGAAACCTATCGGATGTGGATACCAACTCTAATGACCATGACATGCACCTGCGGCCTATTCTGTTAAGCAAATCTGATGTTCAACTCTTGTCGTGCCTTTTTTCCGTGAAACTGGGCTCCAATGCTCCGCTTATCCAATCTGATTCACTATCCTCATTCGACTTGTAGTGCCCGAAAGGTTTTCACCATCAAGCCTCTCTCATTTTGGTCTTTCTCTCACCTCGCTATCGCCTTATGGTGCATGTGAAGGTTCTCACCAATAAGACTCTCTCATTTTTTATTTCTCTCAGTTTACTTTGCCTTATGGTGCCCGTGAGGGCATTTGTCATCAAGACTCTCTCATTCTTCATTTCCCTTGTTTGGACTGGAGTGTTGCCCCTGATATGGTTCACCTCTACTCGCTTTACTCGGCGTCTCTCGAAGATTGATCAGAAGGTCTTTCTTTGGACCGTAATGCAGGCTTTTGGACAGGGTTAGGAAGAAAGGGTATCAAAGGCTCAAAACAATTCAACATGGGTTCAAAATTACAACTTTCGGAATCAGATTTCTTACAACAACCACAACTTCTACCCCAGTTTCTTTCTTGGGGACTTTTGGATTTTTATTTTGGTGTGACTGAACCTCAGAGAGAGGCTGCCTACGTATCCTTTCGGAATCAAGTCAAACGTAGTTCATACGACTACTTTTGTTGTTGCTCCTTTTCTTTTTCTTTTCTCTTTTTGTTCTTTTCCTTTCTTTTCCCTTCTGTTGTTTTGTTGTTTTGTTGTTTTTCCCTTTTTTTTCTCTTTTTCTTTTTCTTCTCTTTTTTTTCTCTCTTTTCTCTTTTTTTTTCTTTTCTTTCTCTTTTCATTCTTTTCTTTCTCCTTTCTCTTTTCCTTTACTTATCCTTTGCGTCTTGCGTTTCTGAACTTCGCTACTGATTCCGAAAGAGGGGTATGAAAGAAAACCAATAAGGCTCAAAGGGGTAACGAAGGATAAAGTGTTTAGACAGCATAACAAAATGCCTTCGTCATTCCAATCTTCAGAACATGCCAAGTACACACAACACAGTTAAACAAACCACAAAAAACATTTGTAACATCTTTTGATTGTGCCAGACATGATAACCATATCCACACATTTCCCTTCTTCGTTTGTTAAACACAAAGCATCATTGGACAACACCCTCACTCTCATTACCACAAACGGACCCTGCCAATTTGGGCAAACTTGCCTTTAACTTCAATCTGATGCGGCATGATGCATTTCAATAGGGTTTCTTTACGTTCTATCTGCCCAGTTTCACACAATTCGAGCTTGAAGTGGTCTCAAAATGCCTTCACTTATTTCNAAGTGATTTGAATTTATATGTTCAGTGTTGTCCCTAATTGTGGGAATGGCGGCTGGATATCCATGTGATGAGTATGTTAGTACTGTGAGATATATCTACGTGATCTTGGTAGTGACGAGGGAGTCTGCAGGATAATAGATGAACTGTTAGGCGTTCGATTCCTATTGTGATCTGTTGTGTAGCCCCGAGTTATGGGTGCTTGAAGAATATTTTCGTATCTCCTAGTTGGAAAGTTAAGTGCAATACTTGTGGCGGTACGAGTTCAGACTCAGGAAGACTAAATTGGATGTATTATGTGTATGTCAGTGGAAGGTATTTTCTGTGTGTCATGATTCGAATAGGTGCAACGCATGTCCATGTATCAATTTTGATAATATAATACAGGTAGTATTGAGATTAATGTTGTTGATATACATTGTGATGTTTTGTCAAGTTGTAGCCGTGTTGTTAGGATGGTTTTGGTGATTCTCTGACAGGTGGATAGGCCTAATTACAAAGGAAACTCTGCCGAAATTTTTGAAAAATTTGGGACTTAGTAAAAATTTGGTCGCCTAGAGAGTAGGCTTAACTGTTATGTGAGTGAATGCAAGAAAATGCAGAAGAGTTAAAATTCCAGATGATTTGTGTTTCCACAAGCTTATGAAAGAGTGAGTTTAATCTCACTATGGTATTACGACAACAATGGAGCATACGCGTTATGAGTAGTTGTGATATATGGCTTCGAGCTAAGTTGGGGAGGTTGCTGTTGATTAGTTGATTATATAGTTATGTACTATGTTAGTTCTGATTTGATGCATGCTGGTGAATCAGTTCTGGTTGCGGAAATTGGGTCGAGAATGACACGAGTGAAGGAAAATTTTTGACAAGACGTCAAGAGATCGGATGAGCAGGAAAGAAGTTTCGATGGTTAAGATAAATTGGTATTGTCTTTAGCGTCACCTGAGAGCGGTGTTGCGTCCTGGTTAGTGATTCTTGATCGCTTTATAGAGTTAGTACGACCGGTGGTTTGGAGGTACGCTCCAGATATTTTTGTGGTAGGTTGTGGGAGTGTGTTCCACTGGAAGATTTTATAAGTGTGACATGTGATCACTTGATTGATTAAAGATGTAAACCAAGTATGAAGTTTGAGATGATGTCGTTATTGAGGAATTCATGCCTGGAGGGCACTTGGCCTATTGGGTTGTGAACTGGGGAGGATTACTCCGATTATGATGGTTGTTCTTGTGTGTTATGAGAAAAAGGGAGTTATTATGGACCCTTGAAAGGTTGTCAAACTAGTTCATTGTGATCAGAATCAGCTTGAAGTCGGTGGATGGACTTAATGTGAATAGTGGATCTTTACTTGCTGGTTTGTTAGATTTTGTATGTGATGTCAGAATTTAGACTGGTTGTCTTAGCGTCGGGCAATTCTGAACTATTATGCCATGGGCTATGCCGGAAATGCCACGGGTTGAGTGGCGAGGTGAGTTGGATTATATTCTATCAGGTTTGCATGGTATGTGTTATTTGTTTCACCGTGGGTGTAACGAATTGCGTGGGTTTCAGACATCAAATGTGCGTGGTTGTTGATTTTGAGCATAGCGGCTTGAGGTGCTTCAGGTGTAACAGTGTTGGAATAGGATCGCGCATTGTAGCGAGGCTACGGGAGTTATGACCTTTCGGGGTAGATTCAGGCATTCTATTTCTGTGATGTGAAACGTGGTCTCAGCCTTGTATTGTAATGGTATTGATGAGCTTGAGGTACAGCTCTTTCGTTTGAGTCATTTGTTATGATTTGAATGTGTTCAGATCGTTTCTTACTGATGCGTGTATTATGCAAGATGTGGTTTAGACTTGTATTGAGGTATCATATCACCAGAGTGGTGTTGGATGAACGACGGAACAGGGACCTCGGATAGCTGCCTCGAAGCTCGCCGGGAAGTTAAGAAAAATAGCCGGATCTGAACGTCCGGCGAGAGTCAGAAACACACACACACGCCGCTATTTCCGCCACGACGAACTGCAGTTTGAGCTACTATTTTTATATTTTCGGGCTGGTTTTACAGCTGATTGTGGTGGTGTGGGATCGTGTCTATGGCTGCTGAAGAACTAATCTTATCAGTCTTCATGAAGAAGACGACTGTACCTGGTTCAACGGGGAGGGAGGTTGCTAGAATTGGTTGTTCTCTATTGAAATTGGAATTGAAAATCAAGCAGGGGTCTGTGGATTTGGCCTCGTTGGAGAAGAATGGAGCTCGTTTTTTAGTGTTCTGCGGCGCTTCTTTTCTCCGGACTTATTTTGATCTCCCCCTTCAGATTTTTTTAAAGTATTATTTATAGGTCGAGTCTAGGTCTAGGTGTAATTTTGTGTATTTGTCAATTAGTCCCTAGGTCCTTTTGTGTTAAGTCCTTAGAGTCTTTTTTTTTATCCCAAAGAAGAGTCTAGAAGGGTCCCTAGACTACACAATGAATATTTTTTTTTAAATAAGATAGAAATACTACACAATGCCGAAGCTAGTCTTAATTAATCAAACTAGCATGAAACTATTTTTGTGTTTTCAAAATTATATAAAGATAAAAACGAGGTACTATTTTTGTATTTTTTCCAAAATTATGAAAAATACATAAACTAAAATATTTTTTGTAATTTTCACTTTTCTTGTACTAAAATAAAGTAAAAGCGTCAAAATTAATTGAAATAGCGCTATTATGCCTAAATTAAATATTTACATGCTAAAATATGAAAAATCTTGGGGAGGGTCAAAAATTACATGTCTACAGCTGCCCTCTTTGACTGGAAACGCGAAGAGTTTTCAGACAAAGAACGACTAGACAGGTTTTTTGACCCGACCCTTATTTGGAGGGACCGAAACTGAAAGAAAAGGAGAATGTGACCGAGCCCTGGTAAGTGAGCTGCCTACATATCCTTGGCTATAAAGGAATCAGGCCACGTGTAGTTTAGAGGTGAGTGAGATGATGGAGTATGCCGAGGTGGAGAGCCAGTCGAGGTGCCGTTCCGCCGAGGTTCCGGTCCGCTGTCCTGTTATTACATCAAAATCAAAAGAAATGAAAAATACTAGCTAAGCCTGACAACTATGAGTTACAAGATTCCTATCTATAAG
The DNA here is from genome assembly GCF_001879085.1 of Nicotiana attenuata. Taxonomy (NCBI): domain Eukaryota; kingdom Viridiplantae; phylum Streptophyta; class Magnoliopsida; order Solanales; family Solanaceae; genus Nicotiana; species Nicotiana attenuata. The sequence goes on along the minus strand of NC_031996.1, from coordinate 37,552,086 downwards.
TCTTCTGAAGCTTGATCTTGAGTCTTGAATGGTTCTTCATGCAGACTTTGGATTTGAACCTTGACCCTTGCTAGTTGCAGGTGCTAGTTCTTTCTTCCTCAGCTTTTTGGACCAAACCCGGACACCACACCATGTGACTTCAGTCATGTCTTAAGCAGCCCACATCTTCCATCAACTCTGCATTAGGATTAACTTCTTGCCCTTCTCCTTTTATCTTTATTGTGACTAACTTCTGTTGATCACATCGGACTGTTGACTCGCATTTTTTCCATGAGTTTCTTTTGTTGCTGACTTGAATTGTAATCTGAGATGCTTTCCCTTTCTCCAGGTGGAAGCCTGACTACTAAACTGTATTTTGAGATGTTTCCCCTTTCTCCAAGTGGACACCTGACTACTGAACTTGAATTGTATTCCCCTGCTCTCCAGGCGGGCTCCTGACTGCTGAAACTTGAGATGTATGCCTCTGTTCTCCAGGCGGGCTCCAGACTGCTGAAACTTGAAATGTATGCCTCTGTTCACCAGGCGGGCTCCTGATTGCTAAAACTTGAAAAAATTTCCTCTGTTCTCCAGGCGGGCTCCTGATCGCTAAAACATGAAATATATGCCTCTGTTCTCCAGTCGGGCTCCTGACTGCTGAAACATGAAATGTGTGCCTCTGTCCTCCAGGCGGGCTCCTGACTGTTGAAACTTGAAATGTATGCCTCTGTTCTCCAGGCGGGCTCCTGACTGCTAAAACTTGAAATATATGCCTCTGTTCTCCAGGCGGGCTCCTGACTGCTAAAAACTTGAAATATATGCCTCTATTCTCCAGGCGGGCTCCTGACTGCTGAAACATTAAATGTATACCTCTGTTCTCCAGGCGGGCTCCTGACTTCGACAAAATAGACAAAACAAAGAAAATCTTCTGCCCCAGTTTGGTAGCTGGGCATCACATTACCGGATATTAATAAGAATTTGAAAACTAAAACTTGAATTGTAATACCTCTGTTCTCCAGGTGGGCTCCTGACTACCGAAACTTGAAATATGTGGCTTTGTTCTCCAGGCGGGCTCTTGACTGCTGAAACTTGAAATGTATGCCTCTGTTCTCCAGGCGGGCTCCTGACTGCTAAAACTTGAAATAAATGCCTCTGTTCTCCAGGCGGGCTCCTGACTGCTAAAAACTTGAAATATATGCCTCTATTCTCCAGGCGGGCTCCTGACTGCTAAAACTTGAAATATATGCCTCTGTTCTCCAGGCGGGCTCCTGACTTCTAAACTTGAAATATATGCCTCTGTTCTCCACGCGGGCGCCTGATTGCTGAACTTGAAATGTATTCCCTTGTTCTCTAGGTGGGCGCCTGATTGCTGAACTTGAAATGTATTCCCTTGTTCTCTAGGTGGGCGCCTGATTGCTGAACTTGAAATGTATTCCCTTGTTCTCCAGGTGGGCGCCTGATTGCTGAAACTTGAAATGTATTCCCTTGTTCTCCAGGTGGGCGCCTGATTTCAACAAAATATACAAACAAAGAAAATTTCCTGCCCCAGTTTGGTAGCTGGGCACATATGCGAGTGTTAAACTGAATCGTAATGGCAAATGTTACTAAAAATTTGAAAGCTAGGTCCTATTATCCAAGCAGGTCCTGACAACTCTTAGCAAAACAACAATTTTACATCTAAGCTATGTCTTTTAAAGGTATGACTTCCACTATATATTGTTATCTAAGCAGACCTTAAACTACGTCCCATTATCCAGGAGGGTCCTGAAAACTTCTAATTTAATCCTATCTTAAACATGCAAACTTTGAAACCAACTTATATTCCTTTGTGGTACATTTATGCTAAATTATGCTACTCATGATTGTTTTGAAATTTAAACAAAATCCCATTTTTCAGGAGGGTTCTGAAAGTTTATAGTCGAACCTGTCTGGTGCCTGCCTTTCCTTGAGGTGGGTTTCTCCGAAACGAACGAAATTTCTGCCCCTGTTTCAATCAAAGAAAAATCTTGTCAGTTTAAAATGTGGTGGTTGGTTTGTGGCCTTGACTTTGAGAGCGATTGCTCCTTCGCTTCCCATTATGACTGACTTCCACTCGAGGACCTTGCTTGTTTATGGACTAACACTTTTCTCTGTCGTCCCCATCACATAAAATTCCTTTTCTCCGTTCGGACCCAATATCTTCTATTTATTGCGTTGCATGAACTGGTGCCTCCCAAACCTTTGTGTCTCATATGAACCCCAAAGCACGTCTATTGCCCCCCACTCCGTGTATATGATGTTCTTTCTTGACTTAACCATTGACCTTGGCCCTAGGGTCTATTGCTCCTTCACTTGTCATGATAACTAATTTCCATTCGAAGACCCTGCTTTTTCCTGGACTAACCACTTCCTTTGTAGACCTTAAATAAAAAAATACCTCTTCTCGTTCAGACCCAGCACCCTCTACTTCTTGCATTGCTCCTGAACTGATATTTGCCAACCTTTGTGTCTCACATGTACCCTAAAGCACGACACTTGTCACCCCCTCATTGCGTATGTTGTTCTTTCTAAGCCACTGGTCCTGTCCTTGAGGTCTACGGCTCCCTCATTTGCCATGATAACTTTGATTTCTGCTCGGACGATTTTGTTCGTCACTGGTTTACCACCTTTTGTCAATCCTATCACAGGAAATACCTTTGATCTGTTCACCGCAATTCTTCATCTGTTGCTTTGTTCATGAATTGATATATACCAAGCCTTTGCATTTTACAAGGATCCCAAAGCTTGTCGATTGTTGCCAACTCAGTGTGCTTGCTGTTCTTTCCTAACTTATGACGCTTTAATGTGCCAAGCACATCCCGTTTTGTGCAATTGGAAAGCTGGTGGCAAATTTTAAAGTCATTTCTCACTTGTGTTGACCCAATAGACTCAGGAAGAGGAAATAAACAAGACAAAAGGGATAGAGTAGATGACAACGGAAAGAGATGATTCCTAACAAGAAAACTACAAAGTAGAAACCTATCGGATGTGGGTACCGACTCTAATGACCTTGACATGCACCTGTGGCCTATCCTGTTAGGCAAATCTGATGTTCAGCCCCTATTATACCCCCAAATTATGAAACTGGGCTTCGCTGCTCTGTCGTCTTTCACGATCTTCATCTGGTGATTTCCCATCTGATTCTCAATCCTCATTCGACTTGTGGTGCCCGTAGGTTTTCACCATCAAGCCTCTCTCATTTTGGTCTTTTCTCTCACCTCACCATCACCTTATGGTGACCTTGAAGGTTTTCACCAATAAGACTCTCTCATTTTTGATTTCTCTCAGCTTTCATCGCCTTGGGATACCCGTGAGGGTTCTCATCAACAAGACACTCTCATTCTTCATTTCCTTCGTTTGGACCGGAGTGTTGCCCCTGATATGATTCACCTCTACCTGCTTGACTTGGCATCTCTCGAAGACTGATCAGAAGGTCTTCCTTTGGACCGTAATGTGGGCTTTTGGATAGGGTTAGAAAGAAAGGGTATCAAAGGCTCAAAACAATTCAACATGGGTTCAAAATTACAAATTTCGGAATCAGATTTCCCGCAACAACCACACCTTCTGCCCCAGTTTCTTCCTTGGGCACTTTGGACTTTTATTTCGGTGTGACTGAACCTCAGAGAGAGGCTCCCTACGTACCCTTTCGGGATCAAGTCAAACGTAGTTCAGGTCATAGAAATTACTTTGTTGTTGTGATTTGTCTTTTCTTTTCTTCCTCTTTCTCTTCTTTTCTTTTCTTTTCATTTCTTTTCTTTTTTCTATTGTTTGTTTTTTTTTTCTTTTCTTTTTCTTTTTCTTCTCTTTTCTCTTCCTTTTTTTCTTTCTTTTCTTCTTCCTTTTTCCTTCTCTCTCTTTCCATTCTTTTCTTTTCTCTTTTTCCTTGACTTATCTTTCATGCTTGTGTTTCTGATCTTTGCTACTGATTCCGAAAGAGGGGTATGAAAGAAAATGAATAAGGCTCAAAGGGGGTAACAAAGGATAAAGTGTTTGGATAGCAGAACAAAATGCCTTCGTCATTCCAATCTTCAAAACATGCCAAGTACAAACAAATACAATTAAAACAAAGAAGATCATACATAATATTTCTTGATCTCATTGGAATTGATGGCCATTTCAACACATTTGCCTTCTATGTCTGCCAAATATAAAGCACCATTGGACAACACTCGTCACGATGAATGGCCCCTGCCGGTTTGGGGCGAACTTGCCTTTGGCCTCAGCCTGATGTGGAAGCATACGTCTCAACACTTGCTGACCCACTTCAAACTTTTGTGGATGCACCTTTGATTATATGCTCTTGCCATTCTCTGTTGATACAATTGGCCATGACACACTGCTGCCATTCTTTTTTCATTGATCAGACTCAATTGCTCTAGGACGGTTTTGACCCACTCATCATCGTCATGTTCCAATTCATCATCACACTCAATTTCTTGTATTATTACTTCAGAATTAGACCAGCTTTTAAGACTGGGCCGAAGATTCCTCATGCATGTCATGTCATTGAGACCAGCATAGAAAGAACTGTACAAGAAACGAAAAGAAAAACAAAAAATGAAAACTATCAGGAATGAAAGAAGNACAATTCAGGCAAACTTGCCTTTAGCTTCAACCTGATGCAGCATGATGCACTCCAACAAGGTTTTTCGGTGTTTTATCTGCCCCAGTTTCGCATGGTTCGGGCTTCAATGATCTCAAAGTGTTCAAATCTGTTCTTATTTCCCTCAAGCGTCCCTATATCTTTAACATGGTTTCATTGCTTCCTGGCCAAACTAACTTTTAAAACCAGGCTGAGAATTATGCGTGCATGTTATGTCAATAGAACCAGCATGAAATGAATTGTAAAAAGAAGAAAAGAACTAAACAAAAATGACTAGAAATGGCAGAAAACAGAGAATTGCATTAGACAGACGGTGAAAAACAACAGAACAAGCAAACAAACATAGACAACACTAAACAAGCTATTACGTCTAAACAAACAAGGCAAGGTGAAAAGATAGAAGGGTTTGAGTCACAAGACAATATCCGGATTACAACCCTGAAATAACCCGGACAACAGAAATGACAACAAAATAAACCACCAAAAACTCCACTCCGACTGACCAAGAAATGGAGCGTCTTCCCAATTACCAAGCATGACATCTTAACCACTGCGTTTCGCATCAGTGTTGCTGGAACCTTCACCAATTTCAATATTATTGACTTCATTCAACAAGTTTCCGGGAGGGTTCTCATACTCCTTGTCACCATGGATCTTCCCCACAAAATGTGCGTCATTATGTGTAGGTAAAGGCTTTTGTGCAATGTTCTGGGTGGCACTGTCCTGGACCGCAATTATCCCTTCCTGAATCATTCTTTCTATCTCTCTTTTCAAATCCTGGCAACTTTCGACATCGTGCCCCTGGACATTGGAATGGTATTCACACCTTTTAGAAGGGTCAAAGCTTCTTGCACGCTTGTCCACATGATTCGGAGGAATGGGTGCAATCAGGTTATATTGTTTTAGTTTCTCAAACAAGTTTGCATATGACTCTCCCAAGGGGTGAAAGTTTCCTGCTTCTGTGCCCTCTCTTGCTTGAAATTTTGGCTGGCCCGCAAACCTGCTCCAGAGGGATCCTTGTAGGCTCTTAGGGGTGGGTAGGTGTTTTGAGCTGGGTAAGCATTTTGTGGGGTGGGTGCGCGCCATTGCGCATGGGTAGGATGTTGGGGGTATGTTTGGGCATGGTGGACAGAGAAGTGGGGATAGTGTTGTGGTGGGCTATATGGAGTGTGGGGGTAGGTTTGGGGATGGGGTCGAGGTTGGTTGTAATATGGTGATGGGTCCCTGGACCAAGCTCTTGATTCAACTACTGCCACATCTTCTTTCTTTTTCTTTCCTAATACCCCTCCAGTGCCGCTCTGGATAGCCTGGGTAGTTGCCTTGATCGCCGAATAGCTCATAATTTTGTTGGATTTAAGCCCCTCTTCCACCATACTTCCCATTTTTACTACCTCGTTAAAAGATTTTCCCACTGCTGACACCAAGTGACCATAGTAGGTGGATTCCAGAGCCTGTAAGAAGTAATCAACCATCTCGCTTTCTTTCATTGGAGGATCGACTCTTGCCGCTTGTTCTCTCCACCGGAAATCGTACTCTCTGAAGCTTTCCCCGGGCTTTTTCTCAATTTTAGTCAGTGACAGACGGTCCGGGACAATTTAGAGATTATACTGAAAGTGGCATGCAAACGCCTGGGCCAAGTTGTCCCAAGTGTACCATCGAGCATGATCCTGTCGATTGTACCATTCCAAGGCCGCACCACTTAGACTTTAACTGAAGTATGCCATTAATAACTCGTCCCTTCCCCCAGCTCCTCTCATTTTGCTGCAGAACCCCCTTAAATGGGCCACCGGATCACCATGTCCATCATATAAGTCAAACTTGGGTAACTTGAATCCCGCAGGTAACTGGACATTGGGAAACAAGCACAAATCCTTGTAGGCCACACTGACTTGCCACCCAATCTTTGCATGTTCCTGAAGGATTGCTCCAAGCTTTTTACTTTTCGAAACATCTCTTCCTGTTCCGGATTCTTAAGCGGCTTGTCAGTTTCCATCCGGGGCTCAAAGTGAGGGGTGTAGGAATATGGCTCAGGAGCTTTAAAGGTAGGCTCAGGAGGGTAGTACTGGCTGTCGTGAGTTTGAAACAATGGCTCACTGGAAAATCTTTGCAATGTGGCAAGTGGAGGCGCCACAAAGACAGGGGTGATTGGTGGAGGAGGGTTTTGTTTGGGTAGTGGAGCTTGGGGAGGATAGGAGGTGGTGCCATAACTCTGTTGGTAGAAAGGGAAAGTTGGCGAGGAATTCACAGTAGGAGGCTCCTGGGACTGAGCCAAAGGTGGGATATATGCTGGATTGGCGGGATAAGTTGGCGCCGGCTGACCCTTAGCCCAGGCCTGATGCATCTCGGCCATCTGCTGCCTCAACTTATACATCTCTTCCCTCATTGCTTTGACATCCACCACATCTACCTCTTTTGACGGGTCCATGATACTGGTATCTGATTCTTGGCCTGTCATGTTCAGTTTGTTTTTTGACCGGGTGTTGTAGGAATGGGTTGCCAGGATGCCAACCAACTAAACCACCTGCCTGGACTCATCATCAACGGCTTTGTTAGCAGTTAGAGCGTTAAACAGATAGATAACCGCACATTTGGGGAATGAATGCACCTAAGCAGTTAACCATTTCTATTATGACTTCGCTTGGTTGCATGCGTCATCCCGGCTTTCATTTTTCTTTATTTGCCATGCCTTTCCTCTCATTCTTCCCTCGTGTTTTCCATTGTTTGTTTCTTGCCTTTCCCTCTTTTCTTTTGCTTTTCTCTCTTATTTTTCCCTCTTTTCTTTTCCTTCTTTTTCTTGTTTTGCCTTGGTTTTTCCTTGTTCCTATTCGCTCCTTTCCTCAAAATTGTTTTTCCGCTCTTTTCTTTCCTTTGCTCCCTTTTATTTTCTCTTGTTTGCTTTTGTTTGGTTTCTTATTTTCTTTTTGTTTTTTTTTTTCCTCTTTTGTTTTTCTTTCCTCTCTTGTTTTTCACCTTTTTCCTTTCATTCTTTTCTTGTTTTTCCCTTTTTATTTTTTTTGGTTACGGTCGAATCCTATGGAGATTGCCTACGTATCACGACCCTGCGTGAATCAGACCGAGCGTAGTTCTTGCAAACAAATGCGAAATAGGAAACATATTGGGAANCAGAGAGAGGCTGCCTACGTACCCTTTCGGGATCAAGTCAAACGTAGTTCAGGTCATAGAAATTACTTTGTTGTTGTGATTTGTCTTTTCTTTTCTTCCTCTTTCTCTTCTTTTCTTTTCTTTTCATTTCTTTTCTTTTTTCTATTGTTTGTTTTTTTTTTCTTTTCTTTTTCTTTTTCTTCTCTTTTCTCTTCCTTTTTTTCTTTCTTTTCTTCTTCCTTTTTCCTTCTCTCTCTTTCCATTCTTTTCTTTTCTCTTTTTCCTTGACTTATCTTTCATGCTTGTGTTTCTGATCTTTGCTACTGATTCCGAAAGAGGGGTATGAAAGAAAATGAATAAGGCTCAAAGGGGGTAACAAAGGATAAAGTGTTTGGATAGCAGAACAAAATGCCTTCGTCATTCCAATCTTCAAAACATGCCAAGTACAAACAAATACAATTAAATCAAAGAAGATCATACATAATATTTCTTGATCTCATTGGAATTGATGGCCATTTCAACACATTTGCCTTCTATGTCTGCCAAATATAAAGCACCATTGGACAACACTCGTCACGATTAATGGCCCCTGCCGGTTTGGGGCGAACTTGCCTTTGGCCTCAGCCTGATGTGGAAGCATACGTCTCAACACTTGCTGACCCACTTCAAACTTTTGTGGATGCACCTTCTTATTATATGCTCTTGCCATTCTCTGTTGATACAATTGGCCATGACACACTGCTGCTATTCTTTTCTCATTGATCAAACTCAATTGCTCAGGCGGGTTCTGACCCACTCATCATCATCAATTTCGGCTTCAGCGACAATCCGAAGGGATGAGATTTCAACTTTTCAGAATTAGCTTGGCTTTTAAAACTGGGCCGAAGATTCCTCATGCATGTCATGTCATTGATACCAGCATAGAAAGAACTGTACAAGAAAGAAAAGAAAAACAAAAATAAAACTATCAGGAGTGAAGAAGAAGGAAAATTGCATTTCATTGAAATTAAAGATAACAAGGTTTAACACATCCAAACGGACGGAACATAGAATCAGAATTGCAACCCTGGAATAATCCAGAAAAATAGAAAGAAAATCAAAGCCGACTCTAAAACTCCCTCCAAGTAGGGAGAGGAGAACTTCCCGATTGTTAATCTTTGCACTTGGCCCGACAAATTGCACATCCACCTTGCTAGAACCTTCTCCAACCATGTTCACATCGTCGAACATCTTCTCAAGCCTTTCAATCAACTATTTATCAAGATCAACCACAGAACTAGGAATTGTTTTACTAGGCGCTTCCCCGCGCATGGCTTGATAATGACAGGATCTGTGTGGGCACCCTCCACAATCACTACAAGCTTGTTCGACACTCCTGGCACAACCACGTTTGCCCCTTTCTTGTTTCGTTGCAACCTCACTTGTGTGACAACCCGACCCGTCATCTCATGAGTTACTACCCTGTTCTTCCCATTTTCTGCTTTCTTATGTTTCATTATCGGTATTGGGTGCGTTAGAATTGATTTGGAATGATTTTGATAAGAAATGAGACACTTAGTCTCTTTTAAGAAGGCTTAAGTTGGAAAAGTCAACCGGATGTTGACTTGTGAGTGAGAAGGCTCGAAATTGAATTCCGATGATTCGGTTAGCTCCAGGTGATGATTTAAGGCTTAAGAGCGCAATTGGGAGTAATTTTGGAGGTCCGGTGAAGAAGTTAGCCTATTTTGGCGGTATTTTGGCGATTTCCGGTTGATAGGTGAAATTTTGATCCAGGAGTCGGAATGGAATTCCGAGAGTTGCTGTAGCTTCGTTATGTCATTTTGGACTTGTGTGCAAAATTTGAAGTCAATCGGACGTGATTTGATAGGTTTCGGCATCGGAAATAGAAGTTGGAAGTTCTAAAGTTCATAAAGCTTGGATTGGAGGTTGATTCATGATTTTAACGCTGTTTGATGTGATTTGAGGCCTCGAGAAAGTCCGTAATATATTATGGGACTTGTTAGTATACTTTGTTGGGATCCCATGAGGCTCGGATAAATTTTGGAAGAGTTTTTGAAAGATTTTTGCTGTTTTGAGCATAAATGTAATGATCTAAAGGTTCATTTTTAGTTCTAGAGATCCAAATTTGATTCCGAGACTTCCGGAATTTTGATAATGAATTATAGGACTGATCTGGAAATTTTGGTCTAATTTCATCAAGTCGCGATTGGGTTTTTGACGCGAAATATGAGTAATTGTTTAACGAGCGAAATGGATATCGCACTGGGCAAATAAGCTCCGAATTGAGTTTCGATTGAAGGGTTGTGTTTGTGTTATTATTTGTGACTCATAGGAACAAGAATCGTCTAATTCCGAGTTCGTACGAAGGAGTTAGAGCCTTTTTAGTGAAATTAAAGAGTGCTGGTGTATCAGGTCTGGTGTGGCACTTTTAGCGACAAGATTAGCACCTTTAGCGACCAGATTTGGGTCTTTAGCGACCAGATTTGCTTATTAAAAGCTGCTGAGTTTCTGCTCGTTTTTTTTACCTATTTTCTTGCGAAATAACACGGCTTGGGGCGATTTTGAGCAAGAAATCATGGGAAATCTTGAGTTAAGTCACTTGTGATTATTTCTACTCCATAATATTGAATTATCATCGAATAATCCGACTAGATTACATGTTTTTGAGGTGTAAATTGGGGATTTTGGACCTAGGAATTTGAAAATAAGATTTGAAGATTTGAGAGGTCATTTGAGTTCCGATTTTGGTAAACTTTATAAGTACGGACTCGTGGCGAGACGAGGAATCCGTTGGTGTGATTTTCGGAATTTTTCGAGAAGTGGGCCCGGAGCTCGGGTTTTACCAACTTCGTGAATTTTAGTACTTTTCGAGTATTTTTGATTGGGTTATGTTTCTTTAACCCATATTTATGTATTTGCTATGATTTTGACTAGATTCGACGCGCGAGGAGGTCGATGCNATCTGGAGGTGTCACACCTCCTTTTTCACTACTACACCCCGTGAAGGGTATAATAAAGGAGTTTTTCCAATTAAAGGACAATCGAAACGGGATTCGTTAGTTAAGAGATTCAGAGTTGCCACTTGGGAGAATTATGGTGTCCCAAGTCACCGGTTTGAATCCCGAATCGAGGAAAGGATTTGACTCTGTATTACAGTCGCGAACCAGAAATCAGAGTAAGGAATTCTGTTAACCCGGGAGAAGGGGTTAGGCATTCCCGAGTTCCGCGGTTCTAGCACCGTCGCTCAACTGCTATATTTGGCAAAAATCTGATATTAATACATGTTTTAACTTATGTGCTTTTAAACCTTGAACCGCTTTATTATTATTTTTAACGAGAATTGTAACGTCGTGAAAACGTGTTTTGAACCACGTCACATAAATGCACCCGTGGTTGTTGACACATTTCGACTTCGTTGAGATTTGGATTTGGGTCACATAAATGTGCGCCTGAATTTAGGAAGGTAAGGTTGTTAAAATACGCGCCTAAAGAGACTAACGCGTAATTATCTTTGGGAAAAGCCGTGAAATTCGCTAAACGGCCCGTCCCGAAATCTAAGCATTTTAACACGAGCATTTATTGAGGGCCCCGCAATTGTCATTTAGTTAGGCATGACGCACCTCAAATTATTCAACTAATTTTAATAGCTATTGATACTCATATTTAAAGCTAATTCGAAATTTAATAATACAACTACGTCACGGGAACCGTACCCGTAGCCGTGATAAACTAATTATATGCCTGAAGCAAACTACGATGTGTGGTCTGACCTATAACATATTACTAACAATCACTAATAACATAAATAAAGGAAAGCCAAATAAATCGATTCATGGCATGTTCATTTATCAACATTGAATTTCATTTACTAAACCAAACCCAATCAAATTAATCACATACACTACCGTGAACTTTTGATGAATTTTCGCCCAAAATAATTAACCAAAGATCACGTGCATTCACCCTTTAAAGAAAAAATCTAACTACTGCATTTATGTTCTCAAATAAGGTATGAAATGAAAATTAAACAAAAAAAAATTTAATAAACCACAAAACAGCAGAACACTAATATGTCATACAAATAATAACTTAAAAGCTTTCAAGAATTTAACCTTGTTGGAAATTAGAGCCGGGTCACATGAAATGCACCCACGGACTCCTTTAATCTAAATTGACGTAGTTCAGCAATCCAATTTCTACACTGTGACAAAATCATGTTCAGCTATAACCAATTCGAGTAAACACGAACCTCAATCAACAATTAACCAACTCATGTATATTGAAAGACAACTACGGATAAATTGGACATGAAAAATAAAATACGTACCTGAAAAATAATTTGCTAAAACATTTAAATTGTATAAGATAATAACTACTGCTTCTATTACTTTATGGGATTTTCCTTTTCTTAGCCTTTGACATAAAATTAAGTTCTCCTTAAGCATAGCTCAAGCAAGACATGATGGCTTGAAAGGTCGTTCATGGTTTAGACAGTAATCTCTACCACGAATGAAACTTCATTACATTCTGCCCAAACAAAGCAACGAGATGGTAACTCGGCAAAGCAAAGATTCACAACTACAAGGGTCAAACAAATCCGTAGAGGGAAGTCTCAAACATATTAAACTTAAACAACAAGAACAACAAGCAATCACACAGCAATAAACAATATATCAAACACCAAGCATGATATTAAGCAAAATCACACAACAAACCTTCAGGAAGCATTGTATGAATCGGACCTTACAGGATTTTCACCAAAACAGAAATCTGGATTCGATTTTGGACTGCAACCGGAACCTCGATGAACTACCTCTATCTCGACAGTACCTCAATCACGATTTCAAAACCAATCGAATGGACAAATCTAAAATAAGCTAAGCGACACTTAAACCAAATTCGCGTTCCTCTTGTGCTTACAAAAGCTCAACGGGTTCGCTGCTATCCCCTTCCCATTTTTGTGCGTGTGTGTGGCTGTGTGTAAGTGTTTCCGATGAAGATTGCTGCCGGATTTCCAGCGAGCTTGGTGGAGAAGATGAAGAGTCGCCGGTCTTAGATGAGAGTGTGGATGTTTTCGAATTTCCGGCGATGGGGTGAGTCGTGAGGTCCGGTGGCTGTTGTTGTTGAAGCAGGCGAGCCGATGGGGTGGGGATCGTTTGTGTTCTGGATACTGGGGTGGTGTGAAGGAGATGAAAATCGGGAGGGGGGTCTGTATTGTGCGCAGCTTTTTTCCAGCGTTATTTTTTTTTTCTCTCCTCTTTGCTAATTTTAGCATTACTTTGTAGGTAGAGTCTAGGTTTAAGTGTATTCTTGTGTATTTTGTCACTTAGTCCCTAGGTATTTTTGTGTTAAGTCCTTAGGGTCTTTTTTATTTGTTTTTCTTCCAAAGAAGAATCTAGAAGGGTCCCTAGGCTTAATGGACTAATCCGAATTGGGCCAAGAACTGGGTTCTAACACTCTTAAAATTGTGATCCAACACCTTAATTGACTCCTTTTAAAATAAAATAAAAATACTACACAATGCAAAAGCTAACATGAAACTATTATATATTTTTTGGTATTTTCAAGATTATGTTAAGATAAAAATAAGTACTATTTTGTATATTTTTTATTTAAATTTACGAAAGATACGTAAGCTAAAATATTTTTTTGTAATTTTCCATTTTTATGATGAAAATAAAGTCAAGAAGTCAAAAATAGTTGAAATAGCTATATTAGGCCTAAATTAAATATTTACATGCTAAAATATAAAAAATCTTGGGGAGGGTCAAAAATCACATGTCTACGGGCACATTTTCCGATCGTCAGAGAAATGCCACCATTTCTTTGCATTACTCAAAAAGAAAAACAAACTTCGAATGGACTTTGGAGTGCCAACAGGCTTTGAGAGACTTGAAAAGATACTTGTTAAGCCCTTCGTTACTTTTGGAACAAAAGGAAGGTGAAACACTGTTGGTCTACCTCGTAGTCACAGAATTAGAGGTAAGTGCAATATTAGTCCATGAGGACGAAGGTACGCAATCTCTCATTTATTACGTTAGTAAAATTTTAATGGTAGCAGAAACTCGCTACCCGCATTTGGAGAAGCTGGCCTTAGCTCTCGTAGTCACCGCTCGAAAGCTGAGGCCCTACTTCCAATGTCACCCAATAGCCGTGGTGACCATATTTCCTCTGCAGAATATCCTTCACAAACCCGAACTCTCGGGTAGGTTGGCCAACTGGGCCGTTGAAATAAGTTAATTTGACATAGAATACAATCCAAGGACTGCGATAAGTCACAAGTCTTGGCTGACTTTGTGGCCGATTTCAGTTCGAGATTACTGCCCCTAGCAACCAAAGAGGCAGTAATGGTGTGAGAATCGACATCGAGAGTTTGGACCTTATTTACAGACGGAGCCTCCAACGTAAAAAGATCCGGGCTTGGCATAGTATTAACCATGCCTTCGGAAAAACCCTAAGGAAAGCCATCAGAACGGTCCCATTAACTAACAATGAAGTAGAGTATGAGGCTTTGATTGCAGGACTCGAATTGACTCGGAGACTGGACTCCGAGGTCATAGAAATCAAGTGTGACTCACAATTGGTGGTAAATCAGGTCTACGGGATCTTCGAAACCAAAGAAGAGCGGATGCAACAATACGTGGTAAAGGTCCAAGCTCTGCTGGATCGATTTGGGGAGTAGTCGATTACTCATATCTCGATGGAAGAAAATGCAGAAGCGGATGCACTGTCTAACCTCGGTTCATCAACGCAAATGAAAGGATCAAAGTTTGGAACGGTAGTACAACTGAAGCACTCGGTCCTAGATGCAAACAACTATTACGAGGTTAATACGACTAGTTTGGTCTGGGACTGGAGGAATGAAATTATCAATTATCTCAAACACGGGAAATTGCTCGAAGATGCCAAGGCATCACGGGCACTACGTGTCAAAGCAGCTATAGCTTAAAAGAGGCCAATTATACAGAAAATCTTTCCAAGGCTCGCTGGCTTGATGTTAGGGAGCATCCAAAGCAAATTACGTTATGTGAGAAGTCCACGAAGGAATATGTAGAAACCATTCGGGCGCAGATTCCTCAGTGTTAAAACTGATAAGGGCAGGATATTATTGGCCTCGCATGGAACAAGACGCTAAAGCTTTCATACAAAGATGTGATAAGTGCCGACGTTACGCACCGTTGGTAAATCGACCGGCAGAACCACTACAGTGGGTTCTATCTCCGTGGACGTACATGAAATGGGGAATGGACATCGTCGGACCACTGCCGTCGCCTCCCGGTAAGGTAAGATTTCTTTTGATTCTAACTATCTATTTTTCTAAGTGGATGGAAGCAGGTCCTTATCAGAAGATTGACGAACGCGAAGTGGTGGATTTCTTGTTGGAAAACATAATCTACAGGTTTGGAATACCAAAATAGATAGCATATGATAATGGGCCATAATTTATTGGCGCAAAGATCACAAAGTTCCTTGAAGATTTGAAAACAAAGAGGATCACATCTTCACCCTACCATCCGAGCACAAATAGTCAATCAGAGTCAACAAACAAAGTGATTATACAAAACCTCAAGAAAACGTTGGAAGCAGCTAAAGGTAAATGGCTTCAGGAACTACCCGGAGTTTTATGGGCATACCGAATGACGGCCGAATCGAGCACGGGGGAAAATCCCTTTCCCATTGTGTATGTAGTAGAAGCCTTGATTCAGGTGGAAGTAGGGGAGCCTACCTTGAGGTATTTCCAAGCAAATGAAGAATAAAATATCGAAGCAATGTTATTCACTTGGAGCTACTCGATGAGCGCAGGGACTTGGAACATAAAAGAATGGCAGCCAAAAGCACAAAATGGAAAGATATTATAATCGAAGAGCCAACCTCCGTTATTTCAAAGTAGGAGACTTGGTCCTAAGGAAAGTAACTCAAAACACCTGGGAGCTCAACGCAGGAAAGCTAGGTCCAAACATGGGAAGGCCCCTACCGTGTTTCAGCTATCACTGCCAAAGGTTCGTACGAATTCGAGAATCAAGATGGAGAAAATTTTGCCCAGTAATTGGAACATGGTGCACCTCAAAAGATATTATTGCTAAGGAACATCACATGTACTAAAAGTATGTGCTGCATTCTTTTTTCCTTCGTCTAGTTTTGTCCCAATTAGATTTTTATGGCAAGGTTTTTAACGAGGCAGCAACGAAAAGCATACTATGAAGAAAGCTTCAACAACAACAATAAGACCTTCTTATAGCAAGGAACACAAGTGAAGAACCACACGGACGGTTAGTTAATCTTTCACTCGATAGCAAATTCCTACTGGAAGTTAAGTTTGCTATCGAACAAAGGTTACCCGACCGTTCGCAAGTGCAAACCACTAAAGGATCATTAGACAGTATTTTGTTCGATAGCATAAATTTCTAAGAGTAAGTGAAGTTTGTTATCGAGTTGAAAATTATCTAGCAATTCATTAGTGGGGTCCTCGAAGGTGTAAAACTTCCAGTGTTCCAATTCGCATTCTTCGCATTCGAGCACTGGGGAGGGGAGGGGAATGATATGAGGATATAGAAACAATGACTGTCACATAGACCGGGAACGAAAACTGGAAACATAGTCGTATCATCGGGATCGGGGATTGTGCGGCCAGCCCCGTAGAAATAAGTTGTACAAGTTAGCCACAAGTAATGTCAATTTCTTTTTAGCATAACAAATGCCTATGTAATTTTCGAAAATGGAAGGAATAACGTGAAGTCCTTGTATTTCTATCTTGTTTCTTGTCTGAACGATGAATTGACTTTATCATTTGAAAGTTAAACACGTACTTCAAATGCTAGTGCCGTAATGAACAAGATACGTCCTCTTCAAGAGCATCGTAAACATAAGAGGTCCCTCTCTTATAAAAAGCGCATGTTAAAGGGTTGATTTTGGAAGAACTTATGCCGCAATCAAAATGCCTTCGGAGAAAAATACACCCGAAGCCTTGCACAAAAATATGCAAAAAGCAAAATTGTGCAAATACTTACGAAAACCCTCATGGTAAAGGGGTTGATTTCGGAAGAACTTATGCCCGGAATCAAAATGCTTTCGGGAAAAAAATACATCCAAAGCCTTAAATAATCAGATGCAAACAGTAAAACTTGCGCAACACCCTTAAGAAAAAAAAGAATTTAAAGGTTAAACCTTGAATATATTCAAATGAAGAACGTAGAAAGACTCATAAAATACTTGAGCAAAAGATATTTTTATTTACAATAAACGTGCCAAAACGGCACAGATACAAAAGTCGAAAAAGAAAGGAAAACCTAAATTGCTGCATCTCTAGAGCCCGGAGGAAGAGAAGCGTCCGCACCCCCCAAGAGAAGTGGATAAATTTGCCGCCGGTTTGATATCCCGGCCTTCATCATTTTGGCCCTCAGCATCATCACCTTCCGGTTCCTTTTCAGTTCCCGATAACTCAAAACTGGAACTAGAAGAATCAGTAGCATCAGGGCTGGCCGGAAGACCTCTTTTTGCAGCTAACTCTAGCTCAAGAGCCTTAACGATTTCAGCATCAAAGTCAATGACACCCGCTTTGGCCTCTTCCAAGGTTTTTCTCCTCATGCTATATATAGAATGCGTTTTCTCAACAATGTGTAACGACCCAGCCAGTCGTTTTGAGAATTAATGCCCCGATCCCCTATTAACTGCTTTCCCCGTGTCTATTTCTATTATTTTGATTTGCCAGGGTTGTTCATCTTGAGTTTCGGAGTGTTTCCGGACACTTAAGTCCGTAAATGAGAGCTTAAGTCTTAGAATTTGGACTGTAGTCAGAGCAGTGTGAAGGCGGCTCCGGAATGGAATTCCGTCGATTCTGTTAGCTCCGTAGGGTAATTTTGGGATTAGGGGCATGTCCAGATTATGTTTTGGAAGTCCGTAGCTTATTTAGGCTTGAAATGGCGAAAGTTGAAATTTTGGAGTTTGGGGCAGATAGTGGAATTTTGATACCGGGTTCGGAATCCGATTTCGGAGGTTGGAATAGGTCCGTAGTGTTGAATATGACTTGTATGCAAAATTTGGGGTCAATCGGACATGGTTTGGTTGGTTTCGGCATCGGTTATAGAATTTAGGAAATTCAGTTTCATTAAGTTTGGATTGGAGGGTGATTCGTGGTTTTAGCATTGTTTGATATGATTTGAGGGCTCGACTAAGTTTGTATGATGTTTTAGGATTGGTTGGCATGTTTGGTTGAGGTCCCGGGGGCCTCGGGTGAGTTTCGAATGCTTAGCGGATTTGAATTTGGACTTAGGCAATTTTTGAAGCTGCTGAACATGTTGTTTTCGCACCTCCGGATCTTGGACCGCAGGTGCGGTGCCGCAAAAGCGGCTGAGTGAACTGCAGAAGCGGAATTGGACTTGTGCATCAAGGACCATAGATGCGGCTGGGCAACCGCAGATGCGGCCCAGAGACCGCAGATACGGCCCTAACCCGAATAAGTGATTTCTGCACCTGTGATGGTTTTTCCGCAGGTGCGGTACAGCAGGTGTGGTAGTCCCCTCGCAGAAGCGAGATCTCTGACAGAAAAAGGGCCAAGTGTTGACATCTAATTTTGTCCCTCCTTTCTTCTAATTAATTTCCTTGAGCTTATAATACATCAAATATTCTATTTTTCAATACTATTTTCTATTTACTACACTATTGTTATTGTTATTATTACTTTATTACTACTACTACTATTAGTACTATTATTATTGAGATCACTATTACAATTACTATTCTTGTCGCTAGAATTATTAGTATTACTGATTGTTATTATTATTATTATTATCATATTAAATGGTGTAATAAAGTAGTGCAAGAGTAGACTTTAGGAAATACTCTTTAATATACTCTAATTAAACAAATAAACAAAAAGGTTTTTCAATTGTTATATGAAAAGGCCTCTTATTTATTAAAAATATGAATGATTGTCTTACTTGAGCTCAACTAAGAACAAATTGTACTTCATGCCAGCGTAACTGCCTTACCAAAAAATCCACACATAGAGTTGGATTGTTTTATGCTAATTAAATTTATAGTATCATTTAATCTTTCCTTTTTCCTTTGAAAATATATATATATATATATATATATATATATATATATATATATATATATATATATATATATATATATACTAACAACAATAATGTTGTTGTTATTATTATTATTATTATCATTATTATTTACTTAATATTAATATAATACATTTGAGAGCTAATTAAAATAAATTTAGGAGCCCAAAGAAATACTAGGAAGAAAGGAACTGTCCAACTCTCAGCCCACTTATTATTTCTCATTCTTTAGTTTAAAGCCCAATTCTTGAAATTCTAATTATAATACATAATCAGCTAGGGTTTATTTTGTCCAAATCAACCGCTATCTCCAATATATATATATATATATATATA
>NC_031996.1:37492034-37532966 GCF_001879085.1 Nicotiana attenuata | reverse complement strand
ATATATATATATATATATATATACTAACAACAATAATGTTGTTGTTATTATTATTATTATTATCATTATTATTTACTTAATATTAATATAATACATTTGAGAGCTAATTAAAATAAATTTAGGAGCCCAAAGAAATACTAGGAAGAAAGGAACTGTCCAACTCTCAGCCCACTTATTATTTCTCATTCTTTAGTTTAAAGCCCAATTCTTGAAATTCTAATTATAATACATAATCAGCTAGGGTTTATTTTGTCCAAATCAACCGCTATCTCCAATATATATATAATATATATATATATATTATATTATATATATATATATATACTAACAACAATAATGTTGTTGTTATTATTATTATTATTATCATTATTATTTACTTAATATTAATATAATACATTTTGAGAGCTAATTAAAATAAATTTAGGAGCCCAAAGAAATACTGGAAGAAAGGAACTGTCCAACTCTCAGCCCACTTATTATTTCTCATTCTTTAGTTTAAAGCCCAATTCTTGAAATTCTAATTATAATACATAATCAGCTAGGGTTATTTTGTCCAAATCAACGCGCTATCTCCAATATATATATATATATATATATATATATATATACTAAAACAATATACTTGTTGTTGTATTATTATTATTATTATCATTATTATTTACTTAATATTAATATAATACATTTGAGAGCTAATTAAAATAAATTTAGGAGCCCAAAGAAATACTAGGAAGAAAGGAACTGTCCAACTCTCAGCCCACTTATTATTTCTCATTCTTTAGTTTAAAGCCCAATTCTTGAAATTCTAATTATAATACATAATCAGCTAGGGTTTATTTTGTCCAAATCAACCGCTATCTCCAATATATATATATATATATATATATATATATATATATATATTAACTAACAACAATAATGTTGTTGTTATTATTATTATTATTATCATTATTATTTACTTAATATTAATATAATACATTTGAGAGCTAATTAAAATAAATTTAGGAGCCCAAAGAAATACTAGGAAGAAAGGAACTGTCCAACTCTCAGCCACTTATTATTTCTCATTCTTTAGTTTAAAGCCCAATTCTTGAAATTCTAAATTATAATACATAATCAGCTAGGGTTTTATTTTGTCCAAATCAACCGCTATCTCCAATATATATATATATATATATATTATATAATATAGTATATATATATAATACTAAAACAATAATGTTGTTGTTATTATTATTATTATTATCATTATTATTTACTTAATATTAATATAATACATTTGAGACTAATTAAAATAAATTTAGGAGCCCAAAGAAATACTAGGAAGAAAGGAACTGTCCAACTCTCAGCCACTTATTATTTCTCATTCTTTAGTTTAAAGCCAATTCTTGAAATTCTAATTATAATACATAATCAGCTAGGGTTTATTTTGTCCAAATCAACCGCTATCTCCAATATATATATATATATATATAATATATATATATTATATATACTAACAACAATAATGTTGTTGTTTATTATTATTATTATTATCATTATTATTTACTTAATATTAATATAATACATTTGAGAGCTAATTAAAATAAATTTAGGAGCCCAAAGAAATACTAGGAAGAAAGGAACTGTCCAACTCTCAGCCCACTTATTATTTCTCATTCTTTAAGTTTAAAGCCCAATTCTTGAAATCTAATTATAATACATAATCAGCTAGGGTTTATTTTGTCCAAATCACGCTATCTCACCCTCTCTCTTTTCTTTTCCTTTCCAGTAAAACGCAACCTCTCTATGCCTATGGCCAGACTTTGTGTCTCCAATTTTTTTTTAGCAATAAAAATCCTGTCCTACCCCCTGCTCCGATTTGCCGTATCTAACTCTTCAAGATGATCTTTCTAACTACTCTTATGCTCAAAGACGCAGCAACAATCGCGCGTTTGCTTCAGTGAGGATTTTCATCATTTCGGATCGACCTGAACAAATACGTGAGGGCTTCAACGTTCGATTCATTGCAGACTCTAACTCGATTCTGAATACCCAATTTTAAAATCTCGCTCAGAACTTAGAACCTAATTTTTACTACCAGACTTTGGTGGCTATTACTTTCAGCACCTTTTGGACCCCAGTTTCCGCTTTTATTTTTTCCTCCGCCATGCTCTCTCTCATTTTTATTCATTAGATGCGCGGTCTCAAGCACGCTCGTTTTTGTATCAAGCCTCTCAATTGTGTTTTGTATTCACCATAACAGAGGTCATAATCGTGCTCGTCTTGGAGTTTGACAGTCATTCGAGGTTGCGAGTTAGAGGCGGATAGCAGACCTTAGACCGACCCAAGTTCCTGCGTCACAAAAGGTCGGTGATCTTTCTTTTAGCTTGATACTTTGTGATTCTGAAAATTTTGGAATCAATTTCATGCTTTCTTCCGAGCTTTAAGTTCTGTTCTTTTTGTTTTGCACTTTTATACGTGACTTGACCCTCCGCATGTATAAAATAGGTACTTAATATGCCTCTTGGTTGATGGTTAACATTCCTGGTCTTCATTGATTTTTAAAGAAGAATATTACGTGTTATAATATAGTTGTTCAGTTTCAATTTTTGGCAAAGCATGTATTAAGAAATCTTTGTCTTTGCCTAATTTTACAGAAGAATCTATGATTTTAGCTGTTGTTCAAGAAGTAAAATTTAATTTGTTTGTTCATAAATAAAGTTTGTTGTGGGTTTGGACTATCCAAAAGTTTATGTGCCTAAAACATTTATGATAATTGAGATCGAATAGAGAATGCACCACGTAACGAACATACACTTTAGATCTGATTGGTATTCTATAACCAGGTTTAAGTAGGTATAACTTGTTAGCATGATCGAATGCGTAAATACTTTTAAATGTTAAAATCGGCTCCCTAAGAATTTTCCCCTTTTAAAGATTATCTTGAGATAGTATTAGTCAAATGATCATTTATGATTTTCTGTTTTCAAGTATTGTACGTCTAAGTGTGATTATAAAGATACTTCTATGTACGTTAGAAAATATGATTTTAGGGCGTAATTCCATGACTAGTTCATCGTCGAAGACTTAAGTGTATAACTTGATTGTATGAAGTGGTGTTTGCCTGTAATATCAGATGCCTATAAGATCATGAATGGTTCTATACATATAGGAATCTGCTAAAAAATATATCTTTGTGATGTAGCTGCCTCAGGTTTGCTCTATGAGCTTTCATGGTCTAAATTCTACTCTAAGAATATTTGCCGGCTACGGAAAAAATAGCTCATTAAGATGCTTGTGTTTTCTGTTGTATTCTCAATATTTTCTTTATGTATAGAAATCATATCCATAGGGATCCCATCCTTTAACAATTAATTGTAGAATAGAACTGCTTAATGTGAAGAAACTTTCATATCACCATTCATAAACACACTGTAGTGAAAGGAATAATCTTATTAGATAGTAATAACTTAGAAGATGCCACTTCTAGTTTTTTTAAGTCCATAGCTTCCGTTCTTGCTCAAAACTTAGCAAACTAGCCTAACGTTTAGCAATGACCTATATCTGGATAGATATAGTGTATTTGTATTAGTATGTTATTCTGTGATTAACATTTTCCATGTATCTTGGTATATTACTCTTGTCTATCTTTCTCTTGTAGCAAGAATGTGTTTTATCTCTAATTTCCTTTTTTTTATTTCCTTGCATATACATCTTGGAGCAAGTGGAGTCTTAATTCGAGATTCTTGCAATGGAATCTCAAAATGAGACCCGACACCCCATACCCGAGCATGGAAGTTCAATACATATTTCCACAATCCTTAGAGTGGCATCGGATAGCAGGAAAACAAGCGAAACGCTTGGGGGCGCCTATGGCGTCTTGCTTTATTTTTGTTCTTTTACATTCGTTTTATTTGAACTTTGACGACGGTTGATTTTTGTGTGTGTGTTTTTGCCTATCTCATGTTAAGCATGAGTTTGATAATAAGGGTCTCTACCTCAACTAGTAAATAGATTATTTATTTTATCATATATTACTTACTCGATTTTTTAAGACTTTAAAGTGTAGTTTAATTAATTTCACTAATATTTATAATGAGTTTCTTCAGAAATCTCATCAAGCCCATTTTCTAACGTGGCTGAGTGGATATTTTTGTTGTGAACCTAAGATGTTAAAATGCAGTTGAATATTCTATCTTAAGTGAACTATAAACTAACGTTCTTTTTATGATTGGTGTAATATATTAAATCATTTTATGAGATAGACTAATTATGAAACTTGAATTAATCCAGTTTAAAAACATTTTATGAAATTAACATTTGTGTAAGGTTCATTAACTATTCATCATTTATCTTGATCCTATTAATTAACCTAAGTTTGATCGGTTAACCGTTAATTACGGATCATATAGGGTGCCTAACAATCTTCCCATATAGGATTAATTAGAACCCCTTACCCATAATCTTAAGGTTAAAGCGGACTGTAAAAATAGAGTTAACTTTAATCATTGTTTAGTAATTGGTGTCCTAATTCACCATTAAAATAATTAGGGTGGTGACTCTTTTAACTAATTAAAACTTCAAATTTACCAATATGTTATACTTCTAATTTGAACCCATGTTAAAAAGGAAGTATAACAGCTTGGCGACTCTGCTGGGGATACTAGGTTTCTAAACCATAACACACTTAGGTTAATAATAAATTTCATTTGTTTGTTCGTAATTGTATATGCTTATTTGAATTGCCTTGTTGTGATAATTCTTATAAATAAATTGTTTATCTATACTTATTGCTTTTATAAGTTGTTATTTCCATTTCACTTCCTCCACTTCTGGAAAATTCACACAAAGCACACACCTAGCCGGTTACGTGGTTTGCGGCTGTGCTACTTTTCAAAAAAATACCTTTTAGGGAAGTAAGTCGTGGGTAAGTCGATCAGCGGTGCAATCGACAGTCACGGACGCTTCCACTCTCAAGTTGTCGCGTTGAAAGAAGATTATAGTCTAGAAAAATCCACTCTTAGTCTGCCTACGATAGAGCTAAACCAAACCCTTTTAAGATCATGCATCATTCTAACTTAGGTGGTTTAATATCCGAGGTGTATTAAATCAATTAGTTAACCTTACCTAAATGTCCAATGGGTTTTCAACCCCAAGTAACACCTTATCATATATGTGTGCATTATTTGAAGGGTTAATATGCAAATTAATGTGGACAATTTGCTCTAAAATTATATTAAATCCTAGTAAATGAGCATGACTTACTTTCTATGATATGTATAAAAAATTAATTGACATAATCAGGCGAAAACAACGGAAAGTTTTAGATATGAAAACATATTTTATTATATTTCTTTTAAATCTTTTTGATAAAAGTATACTTCCTTTTGACCAAAAACGAAGACGTTTTAAGCAGTTATACTTTATTTATCGTTTTTTTAAAAATATAGAAAATATTTAATTAATTTATAGCAATGGAATGATACATAATGGCATATTTATCTTCCAAATAACACGTTAGGTCTACCTCTGGCAAAAGAGGCCGCCACGTATTAGGACGCGCTGTTATTTGCTCTTTGGAATGTGTCATATGCTTTTGCTTGCCTACTTGGCTTACTTGCTCTGTTACTTACTCGACATTTATTATTTTTACTAACATTGCTATTGTTTTCCAGAATAAGGAAAGTACTATCCAACTTTGTCTTATATCTTTATTTAAATATATACTTTTTATTTGTGCTATATATTTTTCTTTGCTTATTTTTATATCATTTTCCTGAATTAATAATAATAATCACCAATCATTCCGCGCATAACGACTCTAGAGGCGCCATTTTTGTATTTATTTAGGCTCAAATTTCTTTTAGGTCTACTTGCAATTCTTAGAATATAATTAAGATGTCCTTTTAGTCTTTGGACATGACTCTTATATTTTTATAAGGTAGGATGTTTTGCCGCAAATCTCTCTAACAAACTTGAGTTCGTCATGATATTTTTCGATATTCGTTGCCTTAAACTAGCCTTTAAAGATTTTCTTTAAACACAATGAGTATTTTACTCCCTATATCAAGAATATCATTCCTACTTATTTAAAAATTGGCGTAATCTTTCATAATTAGGTGATATATTTTTGGTCCATCTATGAGAATTATCTAAATTTCTAGTTTTATTTTTTTAGTCCTTTTATTAAAATTATGGTTACACTTTTTAAAATAATGCCACTGTGCCTCACATAATTTTATACCTTCAATTCTTCTTCATGTCTTTCTACACAGGCCTAAACTTCTATCTCCAATAATATAGAAATAAATAGGTTTCATAAAATATATTTAGTATTTTTACCTATGTCTTAGAATTTTTTATCTTCGTGCCAATTCTCATTTACAAGTTGGTAGATGTCCAAACTTGCACAATCTACCAAGCAATAGAAGGCCACTATTTGGTCAATTTGCATCGAGCAAATTTTTTCTAATATTTTTACCTATTCAATTCAAATGTCTGCATCGTCTTATTTCGTGCGTCGAGATTTAATCTTTTCGCACCCATTAATTCTAAGTTTTGGCACATTGAGTCGAGGTAATTATCCCATAAGTTCTCAAAACGGTTGCACCGTATTCCCAGGCCTCGGACAACTTTACGATTTGCTAAAGCAAAAAAAAATAATATAGAATTTTAGATTCTTTTCATTGACTACTATATCCTTATCAATTATTTTGATTCCTGAGCTTGTCTATATCCAAATATCAACAAATATTTTCTAATATCAAAATCAGTACAATCTTTGGCCTCTCTTAAACATTGTAATACTACAAGATCCGTCTCGTCGATTTCTTAGGCACGCATTCTCAAGATATTCTACCCTTAGCCTTTAATATTTTATCTAACTCCATAGTGACTATATATACCTTTTTCCAAAGAGGGTGACTTGAAGTTGAACATCAAAGCAACACAAGTTTCAAGGATAATATGGGCCACCAAATCACACTGATTGACTAGATGCGGATGAGTTTGAGTAACAAGAAATCCGAATCATACCAAAGATAAGATGCTAAGCTTGAAGCAAAAAGTGGCAATGGAGGCAAGAAATTGATGGCGTCAAAGGAAAGCGATAGCCGATCATAAGAACTCGTCCAACAAAGAAGGCTACTCTCTATTTTCGCACAGTTGCATCTCCCACTTATGAGTGCAATGCCAATTTTTTCAAATTTTACACTCTTTCTTTGCTAGAAAGGGCATTCTAAGCTGCCAACAATGTGTATGAAGAAGAAGCATGATTAACAAGATCACAAAATTTGAAAATTATCGTTCCCCCACCCACCATTCCCTTATTTAGGATGCACATGCAACCTTGTAGAGGCTTTAGTCTCATTATAGCAAAGAAACTGGGGCAGATTTTTTAGCAGCGAGGTTGAGTATGCTCGAAAGGGACATCATGCCATGGAGTAATATACAAAAACTTCCTAAAGATCGGGGCAATTTTTTAAAATAAAATTCCAGAGTCATGCAAGGAAAAGGACTTGTGGCTAGAGCTAAAGCTTTGATGTTCGACATAGTCAGCCCTTCACAAAACTTAAATCAATTTCGCTTCCATGTCAACAAGTCTCGTGCGTTAGAGCCCTCTAGATAAAGTTATTCTCGTCCATCCATTTTGCGAATGTTTTCTAGTTTAGGGCTCCTTCTTTAACCATATCTATGGATTAATCTATCTAATCAATATATTTTAATATTTTAAGTGCATTTATTGTTATGAAGAAATGTGCTAACACTTATTTTGTTTTGAAATTTTTTTAGTTTTATTTAAAGGTTGTGTCTAGCATTGAACACTGTTTTGGCTGCGAATCTGCTAAAGGACGGGCTAATACTAGACCGTTTTAAAGAAAATTCAGTACCGGTATGAGACTATTGCAATCATAGAATAATGGCACCAAGGCGAAGACGTGGTGCAAAAGGAAAGTGTTGGTCAATTTGGGAAGCACTTTCAGTCTTCTTCAAATACAACCTCCACCAAAATATTTGCTTAAACCATATCTCCTTACCCAAACTCCTACTTATACAATCTCTCCACAAAATGCCATAACCTGCAATCCCAATCAGTCATCGATGATTCCTAATACCACAATTCCTACACCACAACTCCATTTGAGGAGGACAAGCAAAACCAACTAGCTGTATGCTGCGTATTAAGAGACTTGAAAAAATCAACACAGCAGATTTGCCGCTGAAAATTTGGGAAAAAGAACTCTGTGATTTGAAGAAAGCCATTCGAGAAAGAATTGCAATCACGAAATATCAAAGTCTAAACGATATGAAGACTTATTCCTGCAGCCAGATGTGGAACTCCCAACCAGGGTACCAGATGCCAAAGTTTAATACTTTCAACGGGAAGGGCAATCCATTGCTCATTCTAAAGGACTACTGTAGCAGATTACTTGTATCGGACAGCATGAGGCCATTCGAATTGAAATTAATTTATTCAAAGCTTATCAGGACCTGCACTTGTTTGGCACCCAAAACAAGATTTAGCAAATGGCGCTCGTGGGATGATATGGCTCACGATTTTGTAAGGCAATATGAGTTCAACTTGGGGGTCGATCCAGACATGCATAGCTTGTACAAAAATAAAGAAAATGCCACATGAAATCGTTTTAGGATTATGCAATCGGTGGAAAGTTGAAGCTTCGAAGGTGCACCCTCCGCCTATCCTGAGAAAGAGTTGAATATCAATCTTCATTGACATTCAAAATGGCATATATTATGAAAAGATGGCTACTGGAATGTGCGCAATTTCTCAGACTTGATTAGAGTCGGGGAATTCTAGAAGCGGCATTCAAAGAAGGAAAGGTTACCATGCAAACTATCAATCATGCTTTAACACCAGAGATGCTAGAAAGTTGGAATAGGTAAAGAGAAGGAAAAATGCCTCAGTTATCATGACTATGCATCAACCCCAATGCCATCAACGATCACACAAGCTCTTGCAAAATCATGCCATCTCTAATGCCCGTAACATGCATCTCCAGCCTCCTCGACAACAAAGCATTCAACATCGACATCTGTCAAGCACAAGTCGCTTCTCCGCCAATTAAAAGAAAGGAAGCCACGCAACTTCACACCTTCGACTGAATCAATCTCTAGCATATTCGCTCGATTGAATGCCTCAGGAATTATGCAACCAAGAAAAGGAAGTATTTTCAACCCTTCGCATCCATTAATTCGACCTGTTCCAAGTTTTGTGCTTATCATTCAAACGCCAAAGGTCATGATACAGAAGAATGCCTGCATTAAAACATAAATAATTCAGAATTTAATTGATTCTAACAAACTGCGAGTGCACCTACCAGTTGGAACAAATATCTCAAAAATGCAATTTAGCTGCAGCACTAAGCAATATACCGAGCGTGGTTGGGCGTCACGAAAAAAGAACGTCGTTTGGACTAGTTCACCTTGCATTGCTGGCATTATCATTGTGCAACTATCATCATATGAGTAGCTATTTTTTTGTAATCATAGCCTTGCTTTTGTAATGAACTACGTTCTAACCTGATTCCGTTTAAGAGGGGATACGTAGGCCAGCCTATGGGTTCGGTCTCATCAATAATAAAATCCATTTTACCCAAAAGCCAAAACCGGGGGCAGATTTTGGCAGAAGGATCCTCATCATTCGACAAAGCAGAAAATTGAAATCTCGAGCTCACTAGTTTATTACAAGCACAACAACAAATTCCAGATGCCATGGCAAACAAGTTTGCAGATTCAAAGCCAAACTTTGACGTTTAATGCAAGGCAATCACTTTATTTTATACTAACTGAATTTACTTTGAGTAATGCAGGGGCATATTTTAGGCTATTCTCGAACATTACATGTTGTTGCAAAGCTCAGCATCAAGTCAAAAGTCGCAAAGTTCATGCAAAGCAAGGATGAAACCAAAGCAGCGCAAATCAAACTTTGAAACTTATAATTTTTTCTTTGAGTGCAGGAATTTATTAATAGCAAAACTTCATTTTGAAGCTCCAACAACTGTTATAAGCATTGCACCAGGAATTTTTTTACTACAAAGGCATTGCAATTCAAGTGCTCTGGACGCGCACCATTCGCTATTGCAAAATCGTCGCACCAAGCTCTCTGCATTACACCATCAATATGTGTTTTACTTCGAAGAAATAATACCAAGCTCTTTACACCGCATTTACGAATTCCAAGACTACAAATCAAGCATCGTACAAGCTTCTGCACCGCACCAATATTTGAAATGCAAATCAAGAGCCATGCATCTAGGTTCGTCCACTTAATAATAGGACAAAAGGTCGTCGCACCTTGATAATAGGATATAAGGTAGTCCGCCCTGATAATAGGACATGAGTAGTCAGTCTGATTACTGGGCCATGAGGTACCCCGCTTACCAGGTCTCATTATCAACGGGTTGAGATTAATATGGAGCACGCAGGCCTTCAAGATTGGATCCTACATGCCTAATCTAAATAGGTACAGTAAGGTAGTCTTGCCTGATTAATAGGACATATTATGGTATTCCACCTAGTAGGATTAATGCAGGAGCCGTCAAAGAACTAGCGACGTCCATCTAGTGTCATTTGTTATTAATTATAGTGCCGCCTCGATTAATTCCGGCCCACATAAGCGCTTGATATCCACATTAGATAATGAGGATATTATACGGTTGTCCTGCACTGAACAACAGGACACTTAAGCACATATTCACTGCTTTCCAATTAATTTATTTCGACCTAAGATGTCATGTTTTAATGTCATTACTAAGATGCATCATTATTATAAATCATTGCAAAGCACTTTATAAACTGCAATGTTATTGTTGAAATTATCATTAGCGTAAGGTACATTTTATTTAAATTATTTTGGACGACTAGGCCGCATTGTATAAGTAAACTCCCAAAAGGTTCATTTTCATAAGATTACTTTACAGCACATTGTATTTCAATATTTACTCTACTGACGGAATTTTGCCTTGCAGGAAATATAGTGCAACATGGCGATCAAAGCCGAGGCTATCACAAATTATATTTCCGAAACTCATAGTTTTATTTGTGTGCAGGAATATAACTAATAAACTTCAGCATGCAAATGCTCAATAATTATATGGCATCGCTACTTGAATATTTTCCTCTGTAAAGGCACTGTATCAAGCTTTCCGCACCATGGATATTCGCTCCTGCGACCAAGATCTTTGCATCACACCTTGAAATATTGTTATTATAAACTCTGGCATCGGAATCAAGCTTTTGTACCATATCAAGCTCTTTGCACCGCATCAAATATCAATGTTGTAATTATAGATCAAGCACTACAGTGTGAGGCTTGTCCTCACCCTCAAAACAGGATATATTGGGTCTATCCGCCCTCAAATAGGGATAATAGTCGGGTCTATCCGCGCTCAAATTAGGATATATTGGGTCTATCCGCCTCAATAGGTATATCGGGTGTCACGACCCGAATTTTTCCACCTTCGGGAGTCGTGATGGCGCCTACTTTAGGAGCTAGGCAAGCCAGATTATTTATTACCATCTTTTACCAAACCCTCGACTTAATTAAACAACGAAAACATTTAATAGAAAAGCCGGAAGTCTTAAATATAAATAAACTTGATTAGCAATGCGGAAGTTCGATACAACTGCTACCCAAGAACTGGAGTCACAAACTTCACGAACGTCTAGAGAATGCTAAATACAATGTCTGAACAAAAACATAGTTTTTGTTTGTTCCGGTAGCAAAGGATAAGCAAACTAAAGTAAAGATAGAAGAAACTTCGGCCCTGCAAACGTCAAGCAAAGGCTACCTCGGTGTCTCTGGACTGAAGTCAGCTCCCCGATCTACTATTGCTTGTCTCAAAAAAGCTGCTCCGGCTCCCGTGATCTTGTGCAAAAAGATGCACAGAGTGTTAGGCATCAGCAACAACCGACCACCAATGTGCTGGTAAGTGCCTGGGCCTAACCCCGTGCGAAGTAGTGACGAGGCTAGACCGGACTACCAAAACAAACCTGTTGCAGGTTTCATATAGATGTATGCAATATAAAGGTATACGGAAATTTAACAGTCAAGGGGGAGGGGAGCATGCTGTAGGGCTGTAACAGTTCAGGGTATAAAATCCATAAATAAGGAATGAAATTAGTACAACTACATATCAACGAGAGTAGAAAAATCAACAGTTGCACAGCACCATCCTTCGTGCTTTTACTCTGCGTTATCACAAAAACAATTCATATAAAGTGCACGACATCAACCTTTCGTGCTTTCCTCACATAAACACTCATATCATGGCACGGGAATGTTCTCTTCGTGCATCAAATCAAAATAGCACGGATTTCCCTCAGTGCATTAATTAATCATAAGACAGGCACAGGAATGTTCCTTTCGTTAGGCATTAATAAATAAACATGGCCACGGAATGTTGCATTCGTGCATTAACATATTCTCACACAAATGCGTGCCACGGCATCAACCTTCGTGCTTTATCACTCTTCCTCACCCCAAGCAACAATCACACCAAATGGGGCGAGAGGGATAGAGCCAACAGTAATAGAAGTCCGCGCAAGGGAAAACACAAGTATAACAGTTAAAATCCCGGCAAGTGGAACAAACAACAATGACTTTCCCATCCCGCAAGGGAGGTAATCAATATACAAATATAGCCCGGCAAGGGAATAATCACATTTCTTTCTCTTTCTTTCATTTCTTACTCAATATATTACTTTATCCATTCAAGCCACACTCCAATTTAGGTTCACAAATCATAATTCTTTCTC
This sequence comes from Nicotiana attenuata, assembly GCF_001879085.1. Lineage (NCBI taxonomy): Eukaryota > Viridiplantae > Streptophyta > Magnoliopsida > Solanales > Solanaceae > Nicotiana > Nicotiana attenuata. Next base: position 37,520,210 of record NC_031996.1, on the reverse strand, counting down.
AATACTCTTCACATTAATACGGAAATCATCAATTAACAAAGGAAGAGTCACAACAAAATTAGAATAGCAACAAATAAGGACTCACGGTCATGCTAGGACACCAAATGTATGATACTCGTTCACCATGCCAATTTACACCGTAACTCGACAATTAGCAATAGCAAACAATACTCTTAATCCTATTCCTTCTCAATCCAAAGTTAGATCAAACACTTACCTCAACTTTTCACGGCTAAATCAATCCACATAACCGCCGGGGCGTGGGGGGGACTTCCTTTCGATTCGGCTCAACTCAATCAAAATTTATGAAATAACAACTTTATAATATTCAATAAAGCTAAACAAGATCAAACTCCAATATTAGGTTCGCCAACCTTTCTTCCAAAAATTCCCAAAATCGACTGCCCCGGGCCCGCTTGGTCGAAACACGCAGGTTCGGACCAAATTCATATCACCCATTCCCCCACGAGCCCGGATAATACAATTTTTTTTTCCCAAATTCGACCCCAAACGAGTCTAATCAAAGAAAATTGAAAGCCCTAACTCTACCCATTTCCCCCAATTTCAACCGCCAAGATTGAATGATTTGAGGCTTAGACTCACTAATTAATATGGAAAAATGAAGGAAATAGGTGGGAAAATTACTAACCCAAATGGTCTTGAAGAATTGGGGGCTTCAAATGGACTCTTTAGAGCTTGGGGAGGAAGAGAGTTGTGAGAAATTTGAATGAAACCCGTATGTTTTGATTCTGGAAACTTAAAAATATAATGGGTTGTTTGTCTATCGCATTTGCGGACAGTGGGTGTCGCGTTCGCGATGGGCAACTGGGAGTGCATTCGCGTTCGCGATGGGGATATCGGAACTCCCAGGAAGAAGGAAGCTGGGCGGGGGTCCAAAATTCGTTTATACGCGAACGCCGTGAAGGACATGCGCAACGCGATAGGAAGACTGTAAAGGTACGCGTCCGGCGAGTTGTCGAGTGCGAAACGCGAAGAGAAATTTTCGGGATTCAAGAACTTGGCTTACGCGATCGCGATAGTAAGGGCACGCGAACGCGAAGAAGAGGTTCAGGCTTGTCTGCGAACGCGAAGAGGAACATTGCGAACGCGAAAGAGGAATCTCCTTGTGTAAAAATTGCAGAAAATCTGATTATCTTCCCAAGTCCAAAACTACTCCCGAACACCTCCGAGAAAACAACTCCCGAGCCGTCGGGTCTTCCTAACCAAACACATTCATAACTCAAGCAACATCCTACGAACTTAACCGTGCGATAAAAATCACAAAATAACATCAAAATTGAGGAATCAAACCTCAAAATCTCACTTTTTCATCAAACTTCATAAAATTTCATTTTTTTTTGATATTTAGGTCCGAACACGTCAAACGACGTTCCGATTTCGATACCAAAATTTCAGCAGGTAAAAGCTTAAAACCACATATAAAGACCTGTACCGGGCGCCAGAACCAAAAATACGGGCCCGATACCAACACTTTCTAAGCCATTTTCATTTAAATTTCCATTATAAATTTCAGAAAAACCAATTTTCTTTTATAAATCATATTTCTCGGGCTTCTAGACAACTCGGAAATTCGACTCCGGGCATACGCCGAGTCTCATATTTTTCTACGGACCCTCCATATCACGGGTCCGGGTTCCGTTTACCGCAAAATGTTGACCAAAGTCAACTTATAATCATATTAATACCAAAATTTCATCATTTTTCAACAAAAAGAATTCATATTTAAGCTTTCCAGTATGCGCCCCGGACTGCGCACGCAAATTGAGGCAACTAAAAATGGAGGTTTTGTCAAGGCCTTCGGAAGCACTCGGAATGAATGAGAAAGAGGTGATGACCTTGGGTCGTCACATTCTCCACCTCTTAAAACAACCGTTCGTCCTCGAAGAACGGCATTAAAAGAAAAGAAGTACCCGAGTCGGGAAAAAGATGAGGGATAACGGCTCCGCAGTCAGACTCGGACTCCTTCAGTTGTATGCCTCAGGAGCTGACTCTCTCCATGAACACGCACTGAAGAAAACTCTCGACCTCAACTGTCGAACCTGCCCGATCTAGAATAGCCAGCCGACTCCTCCTCATAAGACAGATCTTGTCCAACTAGACAAGTCTGAAACTCTAACACGTTGGGCTGGATTCGCCGTGATACACTATCCGAAGCCATGGACACATGAAAAACTGGATGCACGGCTGACAAAGCTAGGCGCAAGGAAAGGCCTACAAGCCACCTCTCCCCACGTCTGAGAATCTCAAATGGGCCAAAATGAACCTAAGGGCTAAAGCTTGCCCTTCTTTCCAAATCTCATCACGCCCTTCATAGGCGACACTCGGATAATACTCGCTCACCAACCCATGAAAGGCCACATCTCGGACTTGCGATCTGCATAACTCTTCTTCCTGGACTGAGCTGTCCGAGCCTAGTCCTGAAGATCTGGACCTTGTCAAGGCTTCTCCTGAACTAGATCATGTACCAATAACCGAGCCTCTCCCGGCTCAAACCACCACCGGAGATTGACACCGCCCTACATACAACGCTTCATAAGGAGCCATCTGAAATGTTGAACTGGTAGCTGGTTGTTGTAGGCAAACTCCGCTAAAGGCAAGAACTGATTCCACGAACCTCCAAAGTTCAATACACAAGCTCGGAGAATATCCTCCAATATTTGAATAAGTCCGCTACGGAACTGTCCGTCCGTCTGAGGATGGAATGCTGTGCTCAACTCAACCTGGGTGCCCAACTCTCGCTGACTGCTCTCCAGAAGCGCCGAGGTAAAACTGTTGTACCTCGGTCCGGAAATGAATAGATCTGGCACCCCATGAAGGCGAACAATTCTCCCTAATATTAGATCTCACTAACCTCTCGGATGAATAAGTGGTTGCACAGGAACAAAATGCGCTGGACTTGGTCAGCCAAAAAAAAACAAAAAAAAAAAAAAAAAAAAAAAAAAAAAAAAAAAAAAAAAAAAATTTTAAAAGCCAATGACCCAAATCGGCAAATCAAACTTCTTCCGGGTCAAACGGTGAGTCAGCAACAAATCCATAGTAATCCTTCCCACTTCCACTCGATGGAGCTCCAATCATCTGAAACAGTGCCACCAGGGCGCTCTGATGCCTCGTAACTGTAACCTGCTGACAGTGTTCAAACATCGAGGCCTACATATGCAACAATATCTTTCTTCATTCTGCACCACCAATAGTCTGCCTCAGATCCTGATACATCTTTACGCGCCCGGCGTGAATAGAATACCGGGAGCTATGGGCCTCCGCTTTAAGTCAACTCTCGAATCCCATCAACATTGGGCACCAAAACGCCGCCTGAGTCTAAGACACCATCAAATCATCTAAGGTCACCTTCTTTGCAACCCCCACGCTTGGCACCCGTGTCTTTTCAGGACACACAAATGGGGATCTCAAAACTGTCGATCACGGATACGCTCCAGATAATGAAAGAACGAGCAACCGTGCAGCTAAACTTGTTAGTCCTCAAGAGATATCAACCTCACAATCGATTGCCAAAGCCTGAACATCCAAGCAAGCGGCACTCTGGCTGGCTGGGATATAAGCAAGACTACCCATGTGGCAGACTTCCTACTCCAATGCATCGGGCCACCACAAATTGCCTTCCCCGGTGGTACAAGAGAAATTCGAGATATGTAGGCAACTCAAAATTGGGTACAAGCCAAAACTTTCCTATAACCTCTTTCTACCCACAATCTTTAAAATATTCGTACAAGATAAATCCTTTCAAACCCGTACCTGTGGTCGGAACAAAATTGGCTACTATGTCAATTTTTTTGCCCGAAAACTCTTACATCGTCTTCGGTTAAAGAGGGGCAGCTGTTGACATCCAATTTTGTCCTTGTTTCCTCTAATTAGTTTCCTTAAGCTTATAATACATCAAATATTTTATTTTTCAATACAATTTTCTATTTACTACACTATTGTTATTATTATTATTATTACTTTATTACTACTACTACTATTAGAACTATTATTATTGAGATTACTATTACAATTACTATTCTTGTCGCTAGAATTATTAGTATTACTGATTGTTATTGTTAATATTATTATCATATTAGATGGTGTAATAAAGTAGTGCAAGAGTAGACTATAGGAAATACTCTTTAATATACTCTAATTAAACAAATAAACAAAAGGTTTTTCAATTGTTATATGAAAAGGCCTCTGATTTATTAAAATATAAATGATTGTCGACTTGAGCTCAACTAAGAGCAGAAATTATACTTTGTGCCAGCACCAAAATCCACACATAGATTTGGATTGTTTTATGCTAATTAAAAATTGTAGTATCATTTAATGTTTTCTTTTCCCTTTGAATATATATATATATATATATATATATATATATATATATATATACTAACAACAATAATGTTGTTGTTATTATTATTATTATTATCATTATTATTTACTTAATATTAATATAATACATTTGAGAGCTAATTAAAATAAATTTAGGAGCCCAAAGAAATACTAGGAAGAAAGGAACTGTCCAACTCTCAGCCCACTTATTATTTCTCATTCTTTAGTTTAAAGCCCAATTCTTGAAATTCTAATTATAATACATAATCAGCTAGGGTTTATTTTGTCCAAATCAACCGCTATCTCCACCCTCTCTCTTCTTCTTTTCCCTTTTCCAGTAAAACGCCAACCTCTCTATGCCATGGCCAGACTTTGTGTCTCCATTTTTTTTAGCATAAAATCTGTCCTCCCCTGCTCCCATTTGGCGTATCTCAACTCTTCAAGATGATCTTTCTACTCTTATGCTCAAAGACGCAGCAAATCGCGTTTGCTTCAGTGAGATTTCATCATTTCGGATACGACCTGAACAAATCACGTGAGGGCTTCAACGTTCGGATTCATGCAGACTCTAACTCGATTCTGAATCCCTAATTTTAAAATCTCGCTCAGAAACTAGAACCCTAATTTTACTACCAGACTTTGTGGCTATTTTCAGCACCTTTTGGACCCGCCGCTTTATATTCTTTTCCTCGCCATGCTTCTCTCATTTTTTATTCATTAGAATCGCACTCTAAGAGCTCGTTTTTGTCCAGCCTCTATTGGTTTTGTTTCACCATAACAGAGGTATCGTCGTGCTCGTCTTGGAGTTTGACAGTCATTCGAGGTTGCGGAGTAGAGGCCGGGATAGCAGACCTTGACGCGACCCCAGTTCCTGCGCCCAAAAAGGTCGGTGATCTTTCTTTTAGCTTGATATTTGTGATTCTGAAATTTTGGATCAATTCATGCTTTCTTCCGAGCTTTAGTTCTGTCTTTGTTTTGCACTTTTATACGTGATTGGACTCCATGAAAATAGGTACTTAATATGCCTCTTGGTTGATGGTTAACATTCTGTCTTCATTGCTTTTTAAAAGAAATTACGTGTTAAATATAGTTGTCAGTTCATTTTGGAAAGCATGTATTAAGATCTTTGTCTTGCCTATTTACAGAAGAATCTATGTTTTAGCTGTTGTTCAAGAAGTAAAATTTATTTGTTTGTTCATAAATAAAGTTTGTTGATGGGTTTGGACTATCCAAAGTTTATGTGCCTTAAAACATTTATGATAATTGAGAACGAATAGAGAATGCACCACGTAACGAACATACACTTTAGATCTTGATTGTATTCTATCCAGGTTTTAAGTAGGTATAACTTGTTAGCATGATCGAATGCGTAAAATCCCTTTTAAATGTTAAAATCGGCTCCCTAAGAATTTTCCCCTTTTAAAGGATATCTTGAGATAGTATTAGTCAAATGATCATTTATGATTATCTGTTTCAAGTATTGTACGTTCTAAGTGTGATTATAAAGATACTTCTATGTACGTTAGAAAATATGATTTTAGGGCGTAATTCCATGACTAGTTCATCGTCGAAGACTTAACGTGTATACTTGATTGTATGAAGTGGTGTTTGCCTGTAATATCAGATGCCTATAAGATCATGAATGGTTCTATACATATAGGAATCTGCTAAAAAATAGTATCTTGTGATGTAGCTGCCTCAGGTTTGCTCTATGAGCTTTCATGGTCTAAATTCTACTCTAAGAATATTTGACCGGCTACGGAAAAATAGCTCATTAAGATGCTTGTGTTTTCTGTTGTATTCTCAATATTTTCTTTATGTATAGAAATCATATCCATAGGGATCCCATCCTTTACAATTAATTGTTAGAATAGAACTGCTAATGTGAAGAAACTTTCATATCACCATTCATAAACACACCTGTAGCTGAAAGGAATAATCTATTAGATAGTATAACTTAGAAGATGCCACTTCTAGTTTTTTTAAGTCCATAGCTTCCGTTCTTGCTCAAAACTTAGCAACTAGCCTAACGTTTAGCAATGACCTTATCTGGATAGATATAGTGTATTTGTATTAGTATGTTATTCTGTGATTAACATTCCATGTATCTTGGTATATACTCTTTGTCTATCTTCTCTTGTAGCAAGAATGTGTTTTATCCTTCTAATTTCCTTTTTTTTATTTCCTTGCATATACATCTTGGAGCAAATGGAGTCTTAATTCGAGATTCTTGCAATGGAATCTCAAAATGAGACCCGACACCCATACCCGAGCATGGAGTCAATACATATTTCCACATCCTTAGAGTGCATCGGATAGCAGGAAAACAAGCGAAACGCTTGGGGGCGCCTATGGCGTCTTGCTTTATTTTTGTTCTTTTACATTCGTTTTATTTGACTTCTTGACGACGGTTGATTTTTGTGTGTGTGTTTTTGCCTATCTCATGTTAGCATGAGTTTGATAATAAGGGTCTCTACCTCAACTAGTAAATAGATTATTTATTTTATCATATAGTTACTTACCTCGATTTTTAAGACTTTAAAGTGGTAGTTTAATAATTTCACTAATATTTATAATGACGTTTCTTCAGAAATCTCATCAAGCCCATTTTCTAACGTGGCTGAGTGGATATTTTTGTTGTGAACCTAAGATGTTAAAATGCAGTTGAATATTCTATCTTAAGTGAACTATAAACTAACGTTCTTTTATGAAACTTGGAGTAATTCCAGTTTAAATCATTTTATGAGATAGACTAATTATGAAACTTGAATTAATTCCAGTTTAAAACATTTTATGAAATTAACATTTGTGTAGGTTCATTAACTATTCATCATTTATCTTGATCCTATTAATTAACCTAAGTTTGATCGGTTAACCGTAATTACGGATCATATAGGGTGCCTAACAATCTTCCCTATAGGATTAATTAGAACCCTTACCCATAATCTTAAGGTTAAGCGGACTGTAAAAATAGAGTTAACTTTAATCATTGTTTAGTAAATTGGTGTCCTAATTCACCATTAAAATAATTAGGTGGTGACTCTTTTAACTAATTAAACCTTCAAATTTACCAATATGTTATACTCTAATTTGACCCATGTTAAAAAGGAGTATAACAGCTTGGCGACTCTGCTGGGGATACTAGGTTCTAAACCATAACACACTTAGGTTAATAATAAATTTCATTTGTTTGTTCGTAATTGTATATGCTTATTTGAATTGCCTTGTGTGATAATTTCTTATAAATAAATTGTTTATCTATACTTATTGCTTTATAAGTTGTTATTCCCATTTCACTTCCTCCACTTCTGGAAAATTCACACAAAGCACACACCTAGCGGTTACGTGGTTTGCGGCCGTGCACTTTTCAAAAAAATACCTTTTAGGGAAAAGTTCGTGGGTAAGTCGATCAGCGGTGCAATCGACAGTCACGGACCTTCCACTCTCAAGTTGTCCGCTTGAAAGAAGATTAGTCTAGAAAAATCCACTCTTAGTCTGCCTACGATAGAGCTAAACCAAAACCCTTTTAAGATCATGCATCATTCTAACCTTAGGTGGTTTAATATCCGAGGTGTATTAAATCAATTAGTTAACCTTACCTAAATGTCCAAGTGGGTTTTCAACCCCAAGTAACACCTTATCATATATGTGTGCATTATTTGAAGGGTTAATATGCCAATTATGTGGACAATTTGCTCTAAATTATATTAAATCCTAGGTAAATGAGCATGACTTACTTTCTATGATATGTATAAAAAATTTTAATTGACATAATCAGGCGAAACAACGGAAAGTTTAGATATGACAAAACATATTTTATTATACTTTCTTTTAATCTTTTGATAAAAGTATACTTCCTTTTGACCAAAAACGAAGACGTTTTAAGCAGTTATACTTTATTTATCGTTTTTTCAAAATATAGAAATATTTAATTAATTTATAGCAATGGAATGATACATAATGGCATATTTATCTTCCAAATAACACGTTAGGCCTACCTCTGGCACAAAGAGGCCGCCACGTATTAGGACGCGCTGTTATTTGCTCTTTGGAATGTGTCATATGCTTTGCTTGCCTACTTGCTTACTTGCTATGTTACTTACTCGACTTTATTATTTTTACTAACATTAGCTATTGTTTTCCAGAATAAGGAAGTACTATCCAACTTGCTTATATCTTTATTTAAATATATACTTTTATTTGTGCATATATTTTTTCTTTTGCTTATTTTTATATCATTTTCCTGAATTAATAATAATAATCACCAATCATTCCGCGCATAACGACTCTAGAGCGCCATTTTGTATTTATTTAGGCTCAAATTTCTTTTAGGTCTACTGCAATTCTTAGAATATAATTAAGATGTCCTTTTAGTCTTTGGACATGATCTTATATTTTTATAAGGTAGGATGTTTTGCCCGCAAATCTCTCTAACAAACTTGAGTCGTCATGATATTTTTCGATATCGTGCCTTAAACTAGCCTTAAAGATTTTCTTTAAACAACAATGAGTATTTTACTCCCTATATCAAGATATCATTCCTACTTATTTAAAAATTGGCGTAATCTTTCATAATTAGGTGATATATTTTGGTCCATCTATGAGAATTATCTAAATTTTCTAGTTATTTTTTTTAGTCCTTTTATTAAAATATGGTTACACGTTTTTTAAAATAATGCCACTCGTGCCTCACATAATTTTATACCTTCAATTCTTCCATGTCTTTCTACACAGGCCTAAACTTCTATCTCCAATAATATAGAAATAAATAGGTTTCATAAAATATATTTAGTATTTTACCTATGTCTTAGAATTTTTATCTTCGTGCCAATTCTCATTTACAAGTTGGTAGATGTCCAAACTTGCACAATCTACCAAGCAATAGAAGGCCACTATTTGGTCAATTTGCATCGACAAATTATTTCTAATATTTTTACCTATTCAATTCAAATGTCTGCATCGTCTTATTTCGGGTCGTCGAGATTAATCTTTACGCACCCATTAATTCTATGTTTTGGCACATGAGTCGAGGTATTATCCCATAAGTCTCAAAACGGTTGGCACCGTATTCCCAGGCCTCGACAATTTTACGATTTGCTAAAGCAAAAAAAAAATATATATAGATTTTAGATTCCTTTCATTGACTACCATATCCTTATCAATTATTTTGATCCTGAGCTTGTCTATATCCAAATATCAACAAATTATTTTCTAATATCAAAATCACACATCTTTGGCCTCTCTTAAACATTGTAATACTACAAGATCCGATCTCGTCGATTTCTTAGGCACGCATTCTCAAATATTCTACCCTTAGCCTTTAATATTTATCTACTCCATAGTGACTATATATACCTTTTTCCAAAGAGGTTGACTTGAGTTGAACATCAAAGCAACACAAGTTCAAGGACAATATGGCCAACCAAATCACAGTGATTGACCTAGATGCGGATGAGTTTGAGTACAAGAAATCTGAATCATACCAAGATAAGACTGCTAAGCTTGAAGCAAAAGTGGCAATGGAGCAAGAAATTGATGGCGTCAAGGAAGCGATAGCCGATCTTAAGAACTCGTCCAACAAAGAAGGCTACTCTCTATTTCGTACAGTTGCATCTCCCACTTATGAGTGCAATGCCCAATTTTTTTAAATTTGCACTCTTTCTTGCTAGAAAGGGCATTCTAAGCTGCCAACAATGTGTATGAAGAAGAAGCATGATTAACAAGATCACAAAATTTGAAAGATTATCGTTCCCCACCCACCTTCCCTTATTTAGGATGCACATGCAACCTATGTAAGGCTTAGTCTCATTATAGCAAAGAAACTGGGGCAGATTTTTAGCACGCAGGTTGAGTATGCTCGAAAGGGACATCATGCCATGGAGTAATAATCAAAGACTTCCTAAAGATCGGGGCAATTTTTTTAAAATAAAATTCCAGAGTCATGCAAGGAAAAGGACTTGTGCTAGAGCTAAAGCTTTGATGTTCGACATAAGTCAGCCCTTCACAAAACTTTAAATCAATTCGCTTCCATGTCAACAAGTCTCGTGCGTTAGAGCCCTCTAGATAACAAGTTATTCTCGTCCATCCATTTTGCAAATGTTTCTAGTTTAGGGCTCCTTCTTAACCATATCATGGATTAATCTATCTAATCATATATTTTAATATTTTAGTGCATTTATTTGTTATGAAGAATGTGCTAACACTTTATTTTGTTTTGAAATTTTTTTAGTTTTCTTTAAAGGTTGTCTAGCATTGAACACTGTTTTGGCTGCGAATCTGCATAAAGGACGGGCTATAATGACAGACCGTTTTGAAGAATTCAGTACCGGTATGAGACTATTGCAATCACAGAATGATGGCACCAAGGCGAACGTGGTGCAAAGGAAAGTGTTGGTCAATTTGGGAAGCACTTTCAGTCTTCTTCCAAATACAACCTCCACCCAAAATATTTGCTTAACCATATCTCCTTACCCAACTTCTCTCCACAAATGCCAATAACCTGCAATCCCAATCAAGTCATGATGATTCCTAATACCCAACTTCCTACAACCACAACTCCATTTGAGGAGGACAAGCAAAACCAACTAGCTGCATGCTCGTATAAGAGACTTGAAAAATCAACACAGCGGATTTGCCGTGAAAATTTGGAAAAAGAACTCTGTGATTTGAAGAATGCCATTGGAGAAGAATTGCAATCACGAAATTATCAAAGTCTACGATATGAAGACTTATGCCTGCAGCCAGATGTGGAACTCCCACCAGGGTACCAGGTGCCGAAGTTTAATACTTTCAATGGGAAGGGCAATCCCATTGCTCATTTAAAGGACTACTGTAGCAGATTACTTGGTATCGGACACAATGAGGCCATTCGAATGAAATTATTTATTCAAAGCTTATCAGGACCTGCACTTGTTTGGTACACAAAACAAGATTTTAGCAAATGGCACACGTGGGACAATATGGCTCACGATTTTGTAAAGCAATATGAGTTCAACCTTGGAGTCGATCCAGACATGCATAACCTGTACAAAATAGAGAAAATGCCACATGAATCTTTTCAGGATTATGCAATCCGGTGGAGAGTTGAAGCTTCGAAGGTGCATCCTCCGCTATCCGAGAAAGAGTTGATATCAATCTTCATTGACATTCAAAATGGCATATATTATGAAAAGCTGGCTACTGCGAATGTGCGCAATTTCTCAGACTTGATTAGGGTCGGGGAATTCCTAGAAAGCGGCATCAAAGAAGGAAAGGTTACCATGCAAACTATCAATCATGCTTTACAACCAGAGATGCTAGAAAGTTGGAAAGGTAAAGAGAAGGAAAATGCCTCAGTTATCATGACCATGCATCAACCCCAACGCCATCATGATCACCAGCTCTTGCAAAATCATGCCATCTCTAATGCCCGTAACATGCATCTCCAGCCTCCTCGCCAACAAAGCATTCAACATCAACATCGTCAAGCACAAGTCGCTTCTCGCCAATTAAAGAAAAGGAAGCCACGCAACTTCACACCTTTGACTGAATCAATCTCTAGCATATTCGCTCGATTGAATGCCTCAGGAATTATGCAACCAAGAAAAGGAAGTATTTTCAACCCTTCGCATCCATTATTCGACCCTTCCAAGTTTTGTGCTTATCATTCAAACGCCCAAGGTCATGATACAGAAGAATGCCTAGCATTAAAACATAATATTCAGAATTTAATTGATTCTAACAAACTGCGAGTGCACCTACCAGTTGGAACAAATATCTCAAATGCAATTAGCTGCAGCACAAGCAATATACCGAGCGTGGTTGGGCGTCCGAAAAAGAAACGTCGTTTGGACTAGTTCACCTTGCATTGCTGGCATTATCATTGTGCAACTATCATCATATGAGTAGCTATTTTTTGTAATCATGCCTTGCTTTTGTAATGAACTACGTTCTAACCTGATTCCCGTTTAAGAGGGGATACGTAGGCAGCCCTATGGGTTCGGTCTCATCATAATAAAATCCTATTTACCCAAAAGCCAAAACCGGGGCAGATTTTGCAGAAGGATCCTCATCATTCGACAAAGCAGAAATTGAAATCTCGAGCTACATAGTTATTACAAGCACAACAACAAATTCCAGAATGCCATGGCAACAAGTTGCAGATTCAAAGCCAAACTTTGACGTTTAATGCAAGGCAATCACTTTATTTTATACTAACGAATTTACTTTGAGTAATGCAGGGGCATATTTTAGCTATTCTCGAACATTACATGTTGTTGCAAAGCTCAGCATCAAGTCAAAAGTCGCAAAGTTCATGCAAAGCAAAGGATGAAACCAAGCAAGCGCAAATCAAACTTTGAAACTTATAATTTTTCTTTGAGTGCAGGAATTTATTAATAGCAAAACTTCATTTTGAAGCTCCAACAACTGTTATAGCATTGCACCAGGAATTTCTTTACTACAAAGGCATTGCATCAAGTGCTCTGGACCGCACCATTCGCTATTGCAAAATCGTCGCACCAAGCTCTCTGCATTACACCATCAATATGTGTTACTTCGAAGAAATAATACCAAGCTCTTTACACCGCATTACGAATTCCAAGACTACAAATCAAGCATCGTACCAAGCTTCTGCACCGCACCAATATTTGAAATTGCAAATCAAGAGCCATGCATCTAGGTTCGTCCACCTAATAATAGGACAAAAAGGTCGTCCACCTGATAATAGGATATAAGGTAGTCCGCCTGATAATAGGACATGAGTTAGTCCGCCTGATTAACTGGACATGAGGTAGTCCGTCTGATTAATTGGACACGAGGTAGTCCGCCTAATTAATAGGACATAAGGTAGTCTGCCTGATTAATAGGACATAAGGTATTCCGCCTGATAATAGGACATGAGGGAGTCCACCTGATTAATAGGACATTAGGTTGTCCGCCTGATTAATTGGACACAAGGTTGTCCACCTGATAATAGGATATTAAGGTTGTCCGCCTGAACAACAGGACACTTTAGCACATATTCACATGCTTTCCATTAATTTATTTCGACCTAGATGTCATGTTTTAATGTCATTACTAAGATGCATCATTATTATAAATCATTGCAAAGCACATTTATAAACTGCATGTTATTGTTGAAAATTATCATTAGCGTAAGGCTACATTTTATTTAATTATTTTGGCCGACTAGGCCGCATTGTATAAGTAAACTCCCAAAAGGTGTCATTTTCATAAGATTACTTTACAGCACATTGTATTTCAATATTTACTCTACTGACGAATTTGCCTTGCAGGAAATATAGTGCAACATGGCGATCAAGCCGAGCTATCACAAATTATATTTCGAAACTCATAGTTTTATTTGTGTGCAGGAATATACTAATAAACTTCAGCATGCAAATGCTCAAATTAATTATTGGCATCGCTCCTTGAATATTTTCCTCTGTAAAGGCACTGTATCAAGCTTTCCGCACCATGGATATTCGCTCCTGCACCAAGATCTTTGCATCACACCTTGAATATTGTTATTATAACTCTGGCATCGGATCAAGCTTTTTGTACCATATCAAGCTCTTTGCACCGCATCATATCAATGTTTGTAATTATAGATCAAGCACTACATGTGAGGCTTGTCCACCCTCAAACAGGATATATTGGGTCTATCCGCCCTCAAATAGGATATATCGGGTCTATCCGCGCTCAAATAGGATATATTGGGTCTATCCGCCCTCAATAGGATATATCGGGTGTCACGACCCGAATTTTCCACCTTCGGGAGTCGTGATGGCGCCTACTATTAGGAGCTAGGCAAGCCAATTATTTATTACCTCTTTTACCAAACCTCGACATTAATTAAACAACGAAACATTTAATAGAAAAGCGGAAGTCTTAAATATAAATAAACTGATAGCAATGCGGAAGTTCGATACAACTCTACCCAAGAACTGGAGTCACAAACTCACGAACGTCTAGAGAATGCTAAATACAATGTCTGAACAAAAACATAGTTTTGTTTGTTCCGGTACAAAGGATAACAAACTAAAGTAAAGATAGAAGAAACTTCGGGCCTGCAAACGTCAGCAAGGCTACCTCGGTGTCTCTGGACTGAAGTCAGCTCCCGAATCTACTATTGCTGTCCAAAAGCTGCTCCGGCTCCGTGATCTGTGCAAAAAGATGCACAGAGTGTAGCATCAGCACAACCGACCCCATGTGCTGGTAAGTGCCTGGCCTAACCCCGGCGAAGTAGTGACGAGGCTAGACCGGACTACCAAACAAACCTGTGCAGTTCAATATAGATGTATGCAATATAAAGGTATACGGAAATTAAACAGTCAAGGGGGAGGGGAGCATGCTGTAGGGCTGTAACAGTTCAGGTATAAAATCAATAAATAAGGAATGAAATAGTACAACTACAATATCAACGAGAGTAGAAAATCAACAGTTGCACAGCACCATCCTTCGTGCTTTTACTCTCGTTATCACCAAAACAATCATATAAAGTGCACGACATCAACCTTCGTGCTTTTCCTCACATAAACACTCATATCATGGCACGGAATGTTCCTTCGTGCATTCATAATCAAAATATGGCACGGAATGTTCCTTCGTGCATTAATAATCAAAACATGGCACGGAATGTTCCTTCGTGCATTAATAATCAAAACATGGCACGGAATGTTCATTCGTGCATTAACATATTCTCAACACAAATCGTGCACGGCATCAACCTTCGTGCTTTATCACTCTTCCTCACCCAAGCAACAATCACAACCAATGGGGCGAGGGGATAGACAACAGTAATAGAAGTCCCGGCAAGGGAAACACAAGTAAACAGTTAAATCCCGGCAAGGGAACAACAACAATGACTTTCACATCCCGGCAAGGGAGGTAATCAATATACAAATATAGCCCGGCAAGGGAATAATCACATTTCTTTCTCTTTCTTTCATTTCTTACTCAATAATTACTTTATCATTCAAGCCACACTCCAATTAGTTCACAAATCATAATTCTTTCTCATACTCTTCACATTATACGGAAATCATCAATTACACAAGGAAGAGTCACAACAAAATTAGAATAAGCACAAATAAGGACTCACGGTCATGCTAGACACCAATGTATAGATACTCGTCACCATGCCAATACACCGTACTCGACAATTAGCAATTAGCAAACAATACTCTAATCCTATTCCCTCAATCCAAAGTTAGATCAAACACTTACCTCAACTTTCACGGCTAAATCAATCCACAACGACCGCCTTCCCTTTCGAATTCGGCTCCAACTCAATCAAATTTATGAAATAACAACTTTATAATATCAATAATAGCTAAACAAATCAAACTCAATATAGGTTCCCAACCTTTCTTCCAAAAATTCCAAAATCGACCCCGGGCCCGCTTGGTCGAAACACGAGGTTCGGACCAAATTCATATCACCCATTCCCCCACGAGCCCGGATATACAATTTATTTTCAAATTCGACCCCAAAACGAGGTCTAAATCAAAGAAAATTGAAAAGCCCTAACTCTACCCATTTCCCCCCAATTTCAACCCCAGATTACATGATTTAGGCTTAGAAACTCACTAATTAATGAGAGAAAATGAAGGAAATAGGTGGGAAATTACTAACCCAAATGGTCTTGAAGAATGGGGGCTTCAATGGACTTCTAGAGCTTGGGGAGGAAGAGAGTTCGTGAGAAATTTGAATGAAACCCGTATGTTTTGATTCTGGAAACTTAAAAATATAACTGGGTGTTTTGTTCTATGCATTTGCGACAGTGGTGTCGCGTTCGCGATGGGCAACTGGGCAGTGCATCGCGTTCGCGATGGGGATGATGCGAACGCGAAGAAGGAAGCTGGCGGGGGGTCCAAAATTCGTTATACGCGAACGCGTGAAGGACATGCGAACGCGATGAGGAAGACTGTAAAGGTACGCGTTCGCGAGTTGTCGAGTGCGAACGCGAAGAGGAAATTTCTGGGATTCAGAACTTGGCTTACGCGATCGCGATGTAAGGGACGCGAACGCGAAGAAGAGGGGGTTCAAGGCTGTGCGAACGCGAGAGGACATTGCGAACGCGAAGAAGGAATCTCCTGTGTAAAAATTGCAGAAAATCTGATATCTTCCCAAGTCCAAAACTACCCCGAACACCTCCGAAAACACTCCCGAGCCGTCGGGGCTCCTAACCAAACACATTCACTAACTCAACAACATCCTACGAACTTAACCGTGCGATAAAATCACCAAAATAACATCAAAAATGAGAATCAAACCTCAAAATCATCACTTTTCATCAAACTTCATAAACTTTCAAATTTTATGATATTTAGGTCCGAAACACGTCAAACGACGTCCGATTTCAACCAAATTTCACAATTTCACAGGAAGAGGCTTAAACCACATATAAGACCTGTACGGGCCGCCAGAACCAAAATACGGGCCCGATACCAAACACTTTCTTAAGCCCTTTTTCATTTTAATTTCATTTATAAATTTTCAGAAAACAATTTCTTTTATAAAATCATTTCTCGGGCTCTAGACCTCGGAATTCCGACTCCGGGCATAACGCCCGAGTCTCATATTTTATCTACGGACCCTCCAATCAACGGGTCCGGGTCCGTTTACCCAAAATGTTGACCAAAGTCAATTTAATCATATTTAATACGCAAAATTCATCATTTTTCACCAGAATTCATATTTAAGCTTTCCAGCTATGCGCCCGGACTGCGGCACTGCAAATTGAGGCAACTAAAATGAGGTTTTCAAGGCGCTCGGAAGCACGGAATGAATGAGAAAAAGGTGATGACCCTTTGGGTGCGTCACATTCTCACCTCTAAAACAACCGTTCGTCCTCGAAGCGGATAAAAAGATAAGAAGTAACCGGCGAGTCGGGAAAAAAGATGAGGATAACGGCTCAGCATGTCAGACTCGGACTCCCAGGTTGATGCCTCAGGAGGCTGACTTCTCCACTGAAACACTTGAGTGTCTAGAGGTCATAGAAGGCTCTTCTCCGTCTGTCTGTTAACAGTGAAGGAAACTCTTTCGACGTACTGTCGAACCTTGCCGATTCTTAGAATAGCCATTGACGACTCGTGACTACCCCTCTCTCCATATAGGCAGGACCTCCTTTTATGTCGCTAAGGGTTTCTAGCAAGCAGTCCGGTGCAGATAATCTAACACGTTGGGCTGGAGTCGCCGTGATATCCCCGCAGTTTTTCGAATATTGTGTCGATCTCGAAGTCGGCAATGGAGCATACGATCAACTGGAAAAGACTGGGATTGCACGAGAACTGCAGCAAGCTTACGGCCGCGCCGAAAGGTAATTTAAGCTCTGCTATATCACGAACGAACATCGTCTCCTACACAATTTCGGTCGGAACAAGGAATCGTAGATCTCCTTAATAGAATAGTGAAGGAGGGGAGGTTCCACGAGTTTTGGCTAAATTACTCAGGGCTTAAGGACTGGTCTTCTTTCCAAAGTCTCGCATCAGCTGGCCCCGATCACGTATAGGCGAGTGAGGTCGCAACAATAGAAAGGGTTTCACGTCTAATTCAAGTGAACCGTTGTCTGCACAGTCACTCGGAGAAGGTAACGATCCTGAGAAAGGCATCACACACCATCTATTGTGTGGAGCATGAGCTCCGTTCGAGGATTCCGCATGACATATACTGCGGTAGTCTCTGCTCCTTGTAGATCCTTCGATGTCTGTCCTGAATTTCCGCGCTTCGGGTAGCGTTCTCTATCTGAATGATTTCTATTCGGGGACGTCGATTGTCTGACGCCGAGTAGCTGGTCTCGCTTAACTTATATAGAGTAGTGGTGGAATGACTGCTGAACGCCGGGTTCACATAACCGAGCCTTCCTCCCGGTCTTCTCAACATCCACCCTCATCTTCTCCGGTAGATTTGACACCCTGCTACCATTACTATACAGCTTCATATAGGAGCCATCTGAATTGTTGAACTGCGTAGCTGTTGTTGTATTCCGAGGCCACAGAGCCATGTTCCGCTAGAACAGGAAACTAAGTTCGAGCGAACACCTCCAGAAGTCAATAAGCTCATTGATCATTAGCTTCCGGTAGATTATATCCTGCCCATAATATTGAATAGTTCCCTCGGGATTCGTCTTCGTTATCTGAGGAATAGGAATGCTGTTGCATCAGTATAGCTCAACCTGGGTGTGGCGTCAAATTTTGTCTCTGCTGACACGCTGTCTACAGAATGCGCGGAGGTAGACTCCTGTGTATCCGTCGGTACCGTAAATGACTAGATAGATGTTGGCACGCGATTGGACCCATGAAGGGATACAATCGTCTAAATATTAGATCTCAGCTACCTCTCGGATGAAATAAGGTGGTTGAACAGGATACTATATGCGGCTGAACTTGGTCAGCACACTAGGTTCAACAATGACTCAATCGCGTATTCTAAATTCTTCGTGGATCAACGGGTAGTTCAGCTAACAATATCCAGGAGTAGTAATAGTACCATTACCACACTTCAACTGCGAAGGAGCTCAATCCTCTGAAACAGTTCTTCACGGCAGGCAATACTGAATGCTGCTCGTACTTTAATCCTGCTGAGAGTTCAACATTTCGAGCCACATATGCAACATATCTTCTTCATTCTGCACCCCAATAGTGCTGCCTCAGTAATTCTCTTGGATACATCTTTAGGTGCCCCGGGTGAAGCTAAGCATACCGGGAGCCTTGCGGCCTCCGCTAAGGATCTATAACTCTCCGAATCCGCATCACCATTGGTACAACAAACTCTTGCCCCATTGCATGTCGTCATAGGATCACCATCTCATCTTAGGTCTACCTTTTTGGGCACACCCACGCTGCAATTCCGTGTCTTTCAGGAGCATACACAAATGGGATCATCAACTGTCGATCACGGATGACGCTCCAATAATGAAGAACGAGCAACGTGCAAGCTAATTTTCTTGCTGATACCATCTCTAGAATATCGAAACCGTCAGCTATAAATCGAGGCCAAAGCCTTGAACATCGAAAGCAAGCGCATTGGCTGGCTGGAGATAGTAAGCAGACATACACATGCTGCCGCAGACTTCCTAACTCAAGGTGCAATCGCGCCCGGACACGATTGGCCTTTCTCCGGTGGATACTTAATGATAGATTTAAATATCATAATCTTATCAGTAAAAAACTCCAACCACACTGCCTACTGCCTTCAATATTCAACTCTTGCCTTTTGCTTTGATCTGAGTAACTGAAGACTCCTTGTGATCAGTGTACACTCACATGTCGTTCACACCATAAATGATATTATGTCCTCCAAATTTTCAAAGCATGAACAATGGCTGCTCTCAACTCTAGATCATGACCTGGATAATCTTCTCAATTGGATTTCTTCAACTGTCTCTGCAAGCATAGGTTCTTAGTGACTTCTAAGCATTCCTGCATCAATAATGCACCGAGCTTAATATCTTGGTATAAGCATCAATCAATATGACTATTAATAAGGCCCTGAACTGTGGGCATTTAAACCTAATTACGCCCGGTGCGCGTGTATTGTCATTGAGCTGTCATTGAGTCTTCGGTGATAAGCTCGCCTCGACACTCATCTGAGCGGCATCTGAAACTGGGCACCCTTCTGGGTCAATGCTGGTTCAGTGAGCGGTTGCTGGACAGTATAGATGAAAAGGACACCTACTACGAATTCCGAACGTAGTTAGCTTCTGCACCCCAAAAACTCCGATCTCTGTGGCTGAGGATGCTGGTTCGACCCGAGGGCGCCAGCTCTTGCACTGGCGGTCAATCTTCTTTTCGGGGTCCAGCTGAAATTTATCTCCTCTACTGGAGGTACAGAACGTTGACCCAGGAATGCTCGACGACTCACGAGAACTCACACTTCGAGAACATAGCATATATGACTATCCTTCAGAGTCTGAAGAAACCACTCTGGGTGCTGTAGGCAGTGCGTTGCTCTCCTGACTGCGGGAGTATAATTCAGAATAGTCATCAATAACACTATGACCACGCATGTCCATATAAGGCCTGAAGCACTCGGTTCAGTGCAACTTCCACATGCGCTGGGGCATTTGGGTAAGTTATCGTCACTCCAATTTAACCACTGACCACCACACTCATATGCCCAGATGACACAAGTTGCGTGAACTGCGCCGTCTTAGGACATCGGATGCTTCGCTATTTATCCTCACGGCTGTGGTGCTAGCCATATTATTCGTAGTCTATAATTTTGAAAAACACCTTGCATCCCCCGTGAAGGCTGGTTCGAACAAAATCCGTTTTCATCCTCGCAGGGTGGGATACTTGTTTCTTTATCGTCACTTGTTCATCTGCCGGTAATCAATGACATCCTTGCATCGAACCATCCTTTTTTCTTCACAAATACACCGGCGGCACCCCAAGGCGAGACGATGGTCTAATGAAACCCTTCTCAAGCAAATAACTGCAACTGTTATCCTTTAACTCTTTCAACTGCTGGCGGGGTCCATGCGATACGGCGGGGAATGGAAATGGGCTGAGTGTCGGAGCAAGATCAAATACAAAAAATGCAATAATCCCTGGTTCGGGCGGCATACCCGGCAGTCCTGAAGGGAAAACCTCGGGGAAGCTTCCGAACTATTAGGAACAGAAATCAATAGAACGGGACCTCTGCGCTGGAAATTCGCGAACATACGGCCAGATAAGAACTAAACACCCCTTCTCGACCATGGCCCGTCGAGCTTCACATATGAAATAACTCTGCGGGTGGTAATCCTGGGGGTCCTCTCCACTGCAAACGGGAAAATCTAGGCAATCCAAGGTCACGATTCTTGGCGTGACAATCCAAGATAGCATGTTATACGGGGAGCAACCAATCCATCCCTAACATAAACATCGAAATCCACGCATGTTCTAAGAGCAATAAAATAAACACGGGTCTAAGACCCTCAACACTACCACACAGGAACGATGCACTCGTCGACCACTATAGAATCACCCACCAAGTTGTAGATACATAAACAGGAAATTACTCAAGCAACACTAGGCAATGGAACCATAATATGGTGCAAAATAGGACGACACATACGAATACGTGGACCCAGGGTCAAATGGCACTGAAGGATCTATCACAGACCAGAATAGTCCTGTAATAACTGCATTTGAAGACTCATGCTTTCTGGCCTGGCTGGAAGAGCATAACACGGGGCTGGGTCCCACCTCCTGAACGACATCTCTGAATGGTCGGCTGGCTGGCTGGCCTCTACCACTCTGGCGGTCTGAGCTGCCACCTCTATGACCCTACCTAGCACCTCTATGACAGCTGCTAGCCCCCGCCTCTAGCTGGCTGGGCGGCCTGTGGATTTCACCATGGTGCCTGAATCATGGGGCGAGGGACCCTGCCTGGCTGGAACTACCCGAAGCTCGAGGCAAAAAATCTGATAATGTGACTTGGGTGCACCACAACGTAAGAAGCCCTCGCTGCTGAGTCTGCTGATCCTGCTCGACCTGTATGTCCTCCCCGGAAACTCTGAGTGGCGTGCACTAATGGGAGCTGGTGTTGCAACTGAAAGACTGCTGATCAGAATAATGCGGCTGAGAACCACTTACCGCCTTGAAGTACATGAGAGACCTGGAGAGCTTTGACTTGAAAGGGCCTCGAGGATGGCCTCTACCATAAGAAATCTCTAACCTCCAGACGAGGTACACTGAATCTACCTACATGATGAGGGGCCTATTATCTGACCATGACCACCTCCCCCGTGCAAGGCCATCTCAACTCTACGGGCCGCATTGGCCGCCTGCCTGAAAACGAAATCTCAATCCCGGCTCCATAGCCCATCTGGAGACGGATCGGCTGAATCAATCCCTCAATAAACGTCCGCACCCTCTCTCTCTCGTGGGGAGTATAACAATAGCATTGGCAAGGCTAGATCATGAACCGGGTCTCATACTGTGTGACCTGTCATACGAGCCTGCTGAAGCGCTTCAAACTGCCTCGAAGAGCATCTCGGCTGAGTAACGGGGAGAAAACTTCTCCAGAACAACTGTGCAAACTGTCCAAGTCAAAAAGATGGTGACCCCCTGCTGGTCTGGCTAAACAATAGTCCCTCCAACAAAGTCTTGGCGATCCAGATAGACGAAAGGTGGCGAAGTCGACCCCCCATTGGTCTCCACAATCCGCATAGTCCAAAGAACCTCAATGAGCAGCTATATAAGGAAATCCTGGGGGTCCTCTGATAGAAGCACGCCGCTGGAATGTGGTGGTGGAATTGAGCTTTGTGTGAACCGCTATCAGCCTGCCCAAAGCTCTTGCGGCACATAGCACCGCTGCCATTGGCCGGTCTGAGTCACAACTAACGGCTGTAACTGCCACACCTTCTTTTGCTGGCCTCGTAACCACTGGATACCTGAGGCTGGGAGCTAAACGTGCTGGCTCGGAGTTCACGTGTAGCAGGAGTTGAACTCCTGCATCGGCAAGCCTGAGAAGTGGCTGGTGCTACTGGAAGCAAACCGCTTCGAGAGACGCCTCCATAAAAGCCTAGCAACCTGAACTCAAGAGCCGTTGGGGGCTGAACCTCTCGTCATAATCAGTCTGAGGCTCTCCACGCTCTGGGCTGCACTGCCGGCAGCTGAGCTCTGCACCTGCCTCGGCCTCATGGCAAAACGGCCTCAGCCTCTGCATCTCCATGGCCCCTCGTAGGAGGGATGCTCCTCGCTGGGGTTAAGGCTTAGGTTCTGAATTCCCAGATAATTTCTGGCTCTCAGGCTCTGGGCTGCGCGGTAGAAGAGGGGTTCGGCACGGAGGTCACGTGTGTCTGACAAACGCCATCTGTCGAAAGGAACAGAGTAGAGAGACAATCAGTATTTGAGAAACAGAATCGGCACGACAAGAAAAGAACAAAAGTGAAATTTTTTTCCGTAACTCTGTAGCCTCTGGGGGATAATAACATGTCGCGGACGTCTCAACGTAGGGCGGATCCTCTCAGACCTTCTAGTATGTTTACGAGGCTTTGTCCTTCGTTCCTTCATCGTTGCTGAGACTGGAATGTAACCAATTGTGCTCTGTATCACCGGCAGTCCTTTCACGGGGCGTTCGGCGTATAAGAAACTTGTCAACGTTACCGGATATTTTTCGCCGCATACCTTCGCCCCCGGTCGAGTCACGTGGATGGCCGCTCTTACTTCTAATTTTAGGCTTTTCCCAGGCTAGGCTTTAAGGCCAATTATTTATTACTCTTTTGGCATAACCTCGACATTAATCAATTCCCCATCTGGCAGAACACCACACGAAACAGGTAATTGTAACCTACGAACTTAAGCGGAAGTCAGTCCACGATACTAAATTCGGGACCGAGTACGCGGAATGCGGAGTTCAATACAATCTACACAAGATCTGAGATTCACAAACTCACGAACGTCTAGAGAATAGCCTAAATACTCATTGTCAACGTACTAGAGGACAAAAACTTATAGGTATTTTCGATTTGTAATCCAAGGTACAAAGGATAACACAATTTCACTTCTAATTATTGTAATAGTAATAGGATATAGAAATACTACGCGAGGCTCCTGTGGACATCAGCAAAAGCACCAGTTTGACTACGCTCGTGTATTTCATTCAAATCTCCACCGGAACTGACTGGGACTGAAGTCCAGCTCTTTCGGTCATCTACTACTCTCGCTAAAGGGTTCTTTCCTTCAAAGGAAAGCTTGCGGTCTCCATTTGGACGGGGCTCCCCACTCGTGTATCTTTTCTCCGCTGAAGCAAGGGAGGAAATGCAATACAGTAGTGTATTGGCATCGAGATTGTAGCGACAATACCGATTTCCCACCCTTCCATTATTCCATGTGTCTCCGCGATAAGTTTTGCCTTCCTGCGCATCTAACCTCTACAGCGAAGGTAGTAGGACTTCTGAGGACCATAGACCTGGACTAACTCAAAAACCTGTGCAGTGTATATGCACTATTAGGGTATGCTATAGGTAAAATATGGAAATAAGGTATACGCGGGTAAATTAACAAGTTCAATGGGAGGAGGGCTTAGCTATATTCGACTGTATTCTATATTATTAGATTTATAGGTCTATATTTTTGGTCGATCAAATTTATAATAATGGAGATGAAATCAAAAATAAACATATGATTATTACAGGGCAATGACTCGGCATAGCGAAAGGATATGAGGAGATCATGATATGGACACAGTTTGCATTCGGACACTGAGTCTGGGCAATACCGTCCGTGGCTTTTTCACTCTGCAGTCCTCTCACCAAAAGGCGGGAGTCATCACCTACAAGTGCAGGGGCATCGACCTTCTTCGGCGTTTTGCTTTTGTGCACCTCACATAAAAACACTTTCATATCATTGGGGACACAGAATAGGGGACCTTCGTTGCGTGAACCTAGCATTTAGTAAAATTTGAAGTTTCAGAGAAATCAGTGTGGTCGATCTGGATATTGTATCGCTTTCTATTCGTAGTCATTAATAATGCAAAAGATGGAACATCTGATAGAATGATAATGCCTTTCTGCATAGTTCATTAATTCAAATCTAAAATTTGATTAACGAGTTGAGGCCGATTCCGAAAAGGGAAAGGCGGTCGTTGTGGGATTGATTTAGCCGTGAAAGTTGAGGTAAGTGTTTGAATCTAACTTTGGATTGAGGGGAATAGGATTTAGAGTATTGTTGCTAATTGCTAATTGGTCGAGTTACGGTGTATTGGCATGGTGACGAAGTATCTATACATTGGTGTCTAGCATGATCCGTGGTCCTTATTGTGCTTATTCTAATTTTGTTGTGACTCTTCCTGGTGTATGATGATTTTACGGTATAAATGTGAAGAGTATGAGAAAGAATTATGATTTGTGACCTAATTGGGGTGTGGCTTGAATGACTAAAGTAATTATTGGTAAGAATGGAAAGAAAGAGAAAGAAATGTGGATTATTCCTTGCCGGGCTATATTTGTATATTGATACCGCTCCCTTGGCCGGGATGTGAAAGTCATTGTTGTTGTTCCTTGCGGGATTTAACTGTTACTTGTGTTTTCCTTGCGGGACTTCTATTACTGTTGTCTATCACTCGCCCCAATTGGTTTGTGATTGTTGCTTGGGTTGAGGAAGAGTGATAAAAGCACGAAGGTTGATGCCGTGCACGATTTGTTGTTGAGAATATGTTAATGCAACGGAATGAACATTCCGTGCCATGTTTTGATTATTAATGCACAAGGAACATTCCGTGCATGTTTTGACTTCTATTCACTTAATGCACGAAGGAACATTCCGTGGCCAATATTTTGATTATGAATGCCACGAAGGAACATTCGTGCTCTCAAGATACTGAGTGTATGGCACGGAAATGTTCCTTCGTGCATTAATAATCAAAACATGGCACGGAATGTCCCTTCGTGCATTAATAATCAAACATGGCATGGAATGTCCTTCGTGCATTAAACATATCCTCAACACAAATCGTGCACGGCATCAACCTTCGTGCTTATTCTTCCTCACCCAAGCAACAATCACAACCAATGGGGCAGAGGGATAGACAACAGTAATAGAAGTCCGCGGCAAGGGAAACACAAGTAAACAGTTAAATCCCGGCAAGGAACAACAAAATGACTTTCACATCCCGCAAGGGAGGTAATCAATATACAAATAAGCCCGGCAAGGGAATAATCACATTTCTTTCTCTTTCTTCATTTCTTACTCAATATTACTTTATCATTCAAGCCACACTCCAATTAGTTCACAAATCATAATTCTTTCTCATACTCTTCACATTATAACGGAAATCAATCAATTAACACAAGGAAGAGTCACAACAAAATTAGAATAAGCACAAATAAGGACTCACGGTCATTGCTAGACACCAATGTATAGATACTCGTCACCATGCCATACACCGTACTCGCCAATTAGCATTAGAAAACAATACTCTTAATCCTATTCCCTCAGCCAAAGTTAGATCAAACACTTACCTCAACTTCCACGGCTAAATCAATCCACAACGACCCGCCTTCCCTTTTCGAATTCGCTCAACTCAATCAAATTATGAAATAACAACTTTATAATATCAATAATAGCTAAACAATCAAATCAATCTAATATAGGTTCCCAAACCTTTCTTCCAAAAATTCCAAAATCGACCCCGGGCCCGCTTGGTCAGAAACACGAGGTTCGAACCAATTCATGTTACCCATTCCCCACGAGCCCGGATATACAATTGTTTTCAAATTCGACCCAAACGAGGTTCTAAATCAAAGAAAATTGAAAGCCCTAACTCTACCCATTTCCCCCCAATTTCAACCCCAGATTACATGATTTAGGCTTAGAACTCACTAATTAATGAGGAGAAAATGAAGGAAATAGGTGGGAAATTACTAACCCAAATGGTCTTGAAGAATGGGGCTTCAATGGACTTCTAGAGCTTGGGGAGGAAGAGAGTTCGTGAGAAATTTGAATGAAACCCGTATGTTTTGATTCTGGAAAACTTAAAAATATAACTGGGGTTTTTGTTCAATGCTTGCGACAGTGGTGTCCGCGTTCGCGATGGGCAACTGGGCAGTGCATCGCGTTCCGCGATGGGGATGATCGAACGCGAAGAAGGAAGCTGGGGGGGGGGGTCCAAAATTCGTTTATACGCGAACGGCGTGAAGGACATGCGAACGCGATGAGGAAGACTGTAAGGGTACGCGTTCCGAGTTGTCGAGTGCGAACCGCAAAGAGGAAATTTCTGGATTCAGAACTTGGCTTACGCGATGCGATGTAAGGGACGCGAACGCGAAGAAGAGGGGGTTCAAGGCTCTGCGAACGCGAGAGGACATTGCGAACGCGAAGAAGGAATACTCCTGTGTAAAAATTGCAGAAAATCTGATATCTTCCCAAGTCCAAAACTACCCCGAACACCTCCGAAACACTCCCGAGCCTCGGGGCTCTAACCAAACACATCACATAACTCAACAACATCCTACGAACTTAACCGTGCGATAAATCACCAAAATAACATCAAAAAGAGGAATCAAACCTCAAAATCATCACTTTTTCATCAAACTTCATAAAATTTCATTTTTTTTGAATATTTAGGTCCGAAACACGTCAAACGACGTCCGATTTCAACAAAATTTCACAGGAAGAGCTTAAACCACATATAAAGACCTGTACCGGGCGCCGAACCAAAATACGGGCCCGATACCAACACTTTCTAAGCCATTTTCATTTTAAATTTCCATATAAATTTCAGAAAAACAATTTCTTTTATAAAAATCATTTCTCGGGCTCTAGACCTCGGAATTTCGATCCGGGCATACGCCCGAGTCTCATATTTTTCTACGGACCCGACCTCCAATCACGGGTCCGGGTCCGTTTACCAAAATGTTGACCAAAGTCAACTTTAATCATATTAATACCAAAATTCATCATTTTTCACAACAGAATTCATATTTAAGCTTTCCGCTATGCGCCGGACTGCGCACGCAAATGTAGGCAACTAAAAATAGGTTTTCAAGGCTCGGAAGCAGGAATGAATGAGAAAAAGGTGATGACCCTTTGGGTCGTCACAATTCTCCACCTCTAAAACAACCGTTCGTCCTCGGAACGGACATAAAAGAAAGAAGTACCCGAGTCGGGAAAAAGATGAGGATAACGGGCTCGCATGTCAGACTCGGACTCCCAGGTGATGCCTCAGGAGGCTGACCTCTCCACTGAACACGCACTGAAGGAAAACTCTTCGACCTCAACTGTCGAACCTGCGATCTATGTTTTTTCAAATTTAATTGAGCAATACTAGTATATGAAGCCTCCTGTTTGCTAAGGAAAACATGCTTACGTGACTTAACTGTCCTTATCTGCTTAAACTGCTTACTTGGATTCTGTGTTTAGC
>NC_031996.1:37471235-37491934 GCF_001879085.1 Nicotiana attenuata | reverse complement strand
AGCTTTATGCCTTAATATTTGCCAAGCACTGCTAACACTGAACTTGCCTGAAGGAGTTGACATCCAGTATGGCCTATCCCAGTATTCCTCACACCTTCGTAATGTACATTTAGCCTTATATGTTCTGCAATTTCCTCATTGAAGGTTTGATCTAGCAGCTGATCATCCCATGTTTCACCTTGCCGTAATTCTGCCACATCCTGAAGATCTTCATTGATTGGAAAGTCTTCAGGTAATACATGAAAAGGTGCACCCAATCCAGTCCAATTTTCATGCCAAAATTAGTTGTTCCCACTCTTCAATTCCCATAGGATCTCATGTTCTACTTCTTCCCTAGCATTCAACATTTTTCTCCAAACATTAGACCCCCTTCTAAACTGCACCACCGTTGGTATCTCCTTCTTGCAATACTTATTCCACATGAAATTAGACCAGAAAGATTTTGTGGTCCTAAACCTCCACCATAGTTTAGCAAATAATGCCCTCGACACATCATGTAAGGACCTAAAACCTAGCCCCCCTTCCTCTTTAGGAAGGCAAAGATTTTGCCATGAGGCCCAATGTCTGCTTCTCCCTTCTTCCTTTGTGCTCCAAAAGAATCTAGCAAAAGTCTTATGAAGATGCTCCATGACATTTTTTGGTGGATGCAGGAACTGATAACATGTGGATTGGCATACTTTGCAACACACTAGTAATGAGTGTCGCCTTTCCTCCAAATGGCAGCAGCTTTCCTTTCCATGAATGCAATTTAGACTTTACTTTCTTGATAAGATCTTCATAATATTCCTTCCTCCTTCTAGTGTAGAAAACAGGACATCCCATATATGTGAAGGGGAATTTACCTTTTGCAAATCCTGTAATAGCTCCAACCGCCTGACACAATCCATTAGAAATCCTTGAATACATGTAGTATGAACTCTTATCTTTGTTGATCATCTGGCCTGATATCTTCTCATAGTTACCCAAGACTGCCATAATCTTACTCAAGGATGGAGGATGAGCAGAAGCAAAGATTATAGTATCGTCAGCATATGCCAAGTGGTTTAAAGGATCAGACCACTTAGGCATTCCAAATCCCACAAATGACTTGTCTTCAAATTGTTTATTCAAAGACCTGAAAAGTACCTCAGCTGACAGAATGAACAATGCTGGTGATAGAGGATCCCTTGCTTCACACCCCTTGTAGACTTAAAGAAACCTGAGGACTACCCATTCACCAATACTGAATACCAGTTATTTGACATCAAGTTCCACACCATGTTGATGAAGTGCTCAGAGAATCTCATCTTCCTTAGTACATGCAATAAGTACTTCCATGAAACCCTATCATAAGCCTTAGCCATATCATGCTTGATCACCACATTAGCTGGCTTTCCCCTTAACCTTATGTTAGGGATAATTTCTTGAGTCAATAAGATGTTCTCAAATATACTCCTACCCTTCACAAATCCGGATTGATTAGGAGATATTAGAGAAGGCAGAAAATTTTCCAATCTATCATGTAACACTCTAGACAAGACCTTGTTAATGAAGTTACTCAAGCTAATAGGTCTTAAGTCAGAAATGGTCTCAACTCTAGGTTTCTTAGGCATCAACACTAGATTGGTGTGAGTGATGGATTTAGGCAGTGCAGCTCCTCCATAGAAGTGTAGCACCATGTTGTGTATATCAGCACCAATAACATCCCAGCATGTTTGATAAAATAGGCCAGTGAATCCATCTGGACCACTAGCACTCTCCCCAATAAGCTCAAAAACTGATGTCCTTACCTCTTCAATTATTGGCAGTCTACTAAGTTCCAAATTTTGTTCCATAGTGACCATCGAAGGTACATTGAGCAAGTAAAAGTCAGATGCATCACCTTCATTTGTGAATTGTTCTTGATAAAAGTCCACTGCAGCTATAGCCAATTGCTCCTGGTCTTCAATCCATACCCCACTTCCACTTTTGATCCTCTTCAGCTGCAATTTCTTTCTTTTTCCATTGACATGATTGTGAAAGAAACTTGTATTCCTATCTCCTTCAGCAAACCAAGTCATCCCAGCTTTTTGCTTCCAATACTGCTCCTCAATACTCAAGTATTTCTTCAGTTCAGATTGAGCCTTTTGAAGCACAATCCTGTTCTCAATTGTAGGCTCTTCTTCAAACAACATCTCTTCCACCCTAACAATGTCCTCCAAAATAGCCAATTGCTTGAATATATCACCAAATGTTTCCCTGCTCCAACAGTGCTGCCTTCACCCTCTTGAGCTTCTGCTTGAACATAAAAAATGGATCCCCTATGAAATCAGCTTCCCAATTCTGTCTCACCACATCCATAAATGTAGTATGTTTAGTCCAAAAGTTCAAGAACCTGAAAGGCTTGACAAAATTGGTGGTCTTCTCCCCACATGTCATTAACAAAGGTGCATGATCTGATCCAGTTCTGATTAGATATTCAACTTCAATAGTTGGCAACATGTTCTGAACGGCAAATTCACAAAGATCCTATCCAATCTTTTGAATATACATGCAGCATTGGATCTCC
Source organism: Nicotiana attenuata (assembly GCF_001879085.1). Classification (NCBI taxonomy): domain Eukaryota; kingdom Viridiplantae; phylum Streptophyta; class Magnoliopsida; order Solanales; family Solanaceae; genus Nicotiana; species Nicotiana attenuata. The sequence continues at coordinate 37,489,407 of NC_031996.1, read as the reverse complement.
CATTCCACCATGTAAATGTACTTCCTTTGTATCCTTGCTCAAACAAACCACAAGAATTTACACAAAATGCAAAATCCTCATATTCAGGCGGGTGTACCGGAAGTCCTCCTATTTTCTCATCTTCATGCAATATCACATTGAAATCCCCTCCCACCAACCATGGAAATTTCATATCACTTGCTAAGTAATATAAGTGATCCCACAATTCCAACCTCTCAATTGCTGAATATTTTGCATAAACAATGTCATCATCATGTGCTGCCCTAGGTCATGGTGAAGCACTCTCACAGTCACCTGTTGCTCAGTATCCTCCACTAATTCCCATTCCACCACTGCATCAAAGAACAACCATATTTGCGCATTAATATTTGCATAAGTCGTCTCCATATTCAACCTTCTTCTATATCTATCAATGAATCTCTTCTTTTGAAAAGGTTCCATCAATGCAACTACACAAAAGTTATGCTCCCTATTCATGTTGATCACCTTAGAAAAGGCTTGTTTTGTATTCACAGACCTTATATTCCATATTAATGTCTTGATCATCATTTAGATATAGAAGTTGCCCTCCTGGGCATAATTCTTAAAGGTTGTTGTGACTCTTTATTCTGATTCTTCTTTGTTTTCTTGCCTCCTTTAGCACTAGCTGTAGGTGATAGATCCCCATCCCTAGCCACCTGTTTGAAGTTTTCTTCTGTTGATTCATCATCTCCCTCATCCTCCATAGGATTTTGTCTCATTAAGTCTTCATCAATTGGTGCCACATTGTGTGTAACTAAATCATGTAGATGTTGTAGTGGAGTCTTCAGTGGAACATTAAGCTGCAGCTGCATAATTTGATCAGTGCCATATTCCATAGGCACTTCCTCTATTTCTTCAGATGCTCTTGGAACAATTGCGTGCTCATCATTCTTTTCACTGTTATTCTCTGATCCTACTGTATCATCCCTAACCTTCACATTATCATCAAGTTTGTTCTCCAATGCATACATCGAAACACTATCTACATATGCCAAAATCTAGCCAGTTGCACTAGGAACAGTGTTAACTATCGATGCTTCATCAAGTGACCCTAGCGCCAGGCCTGGCGTCGCCAGCCTAACGCCTGGGGTACCTGGCTTTAGGCCTGGCGTCGCCAGCCTAACGCCTGGGGAGCCTGGCTTTAGGCCTGGCGTCGCCAGCCTATCGCTAGGTGGGATGTTGTCCCTCACTTTGTCTCATGTTGTCTTTGTCATGCCTATTTGATCATCCTCCACCTCAATTGCATCACTCCCTCCAGCCTTTCTTGAGTTTATCTCATCAAGGTTCTCAAGCTGCCCAGAATCTGCAAATGTTTGAGACGACATATCTTGACATGATTGGTTTTTAGTCACATTGAGTTGCCTTAGCTCCTCTTTTCTAGTTCCAAACCTTCTATGAACCCAGTCGATTGTGGACTCCTTATTAGTCTTTTCATCAGTACTTTGATCACTAGGAACAATAGGATTAGCCTTAGCTAAGTTCCCATTATGCTGATCTTTCAACACTTTCTCAACTGCTTCCTTCTTCACATGCTTAAGTTCTTGTTGATTATCTTCTCCCACTGGTTTAGTATTAGCATCCTTCCCAACCCTAACCCCAGAGTTAGGATTAGGGCTTGAAGCTCCAGTATTGCCTTCTTTTTCCTTCTCATAGCCCTTCTTTGACTGATTTTCCCCATGTTCCTTCTTCTTACCATTGCTAAGATCCTCACCTTTGCCTTCAGTAATTTGTAGAATAGGTTGATGAGCTTCCTCAACCTCTAATGCATTAAATTTGTTCTTGGTTGCTACTTCCTCAAGTTTGGCCTTCCCTTTACCCTTGTCAGCTTCCTTACCTTGTTTGTTATCAACAGTGTGACCCCTATTATCCCGTTGGTATTTGTTCTTCCTTGCTTGTATCCATTCCTGCTTGGCATGATTAGTAACAGGCTTGCCAACCACCTTTCCACTTGACAGAACCTTTGTTGAATTTGCTGTTGTACCAATTGCTTCCGTACTTACCACAACTGTCTAATCCTTGCCTTGATCCTCAACATCTTCATCAAATCTCTTGTGTAACTCAGGATGAATTACCCAACATTCTGCCTCACTATGCCCTTGTTTCTTGCAAGGGCTTGCAATATTTAGGCATATAATCAAACTGTATCCTAATCCATTTAAACTCTTCTGGCCCAGATTCATCAGCTTCTTCAACAATCTTAATACGTTTAGGGAAATTACCTAACAAATTAACTTCCACCTTCACCTTAGCACCACTAGGTCTAGTCCCATTTTGAGTGGCGATTTCTACATGTAATGGGTTACCAACTGCACGAGCTAATAAAAATACACATTCCTTACGAAAGAAATTTGGAGGAAGTTCTGGAAAGCTAATCCAAGCTACGGCAATTGGAGTCTCTTCATCAGGTGTCCACCATGGATTCCATTTTGTACAACGCATCTGCCATATATCTAATTGAGCCTTTAAATAAAAAGCTGGCTTTGAAAGAAGATGAACATAATCCTCCAATAATGAAAATCTAATCAACACATGATTATCTTTAATCAAGCCTACTGAGCAATGACCCTTAATCTCACATTGAATTAGAATCACTTTACGTAATTCACCAATAACAGGCTTACCATACGAAAATTTCCCAAGAACTGCAAGTTGAAGCCCTTGTTGTACGATGGATTGTTTCACTTCTTGCTTCTTCCACTTCACAACTGGTTCTCCATGCAGGAACTCAACAGGTTTCAATGGTAGCGTAGCTAGGGTTTGCATGGGGGCATTAATGGTGGTAAGTTTCAGAAGTTTCGAATAATCCATGGGTTGGGGATTGTTGTTTGTAATCGTGGATGTCGGGCGATGGTGGGGGAAGGTTGGGGGGCAGCGCCGCCACTGGGGGTGGCCGGCCACCGGCCGGAGTGGCCATGGGAGGCCACCACCGGTTCTCTTGGTGATCGCCGGTTTAAGGTTAGCTAGAGAGCGTTTTTTCCTTTTCGTATATATACGCGGAATTCCAGTTTAATTCTTTCAACTTAAAGCTTCCGAAATGAGAATTTTCTTTCCAAATCAACTCCGAACTTCCCGAAATTCAATTTCGGCCATGCGTGTAAGTCATAATGCCTGAAGTGAAGCTGCTCATGGCCTCAAACTGCCGAACGACGCGCTAGAGCTCAAAATGACCGGTCGGGTCGTTACATTCTCTCCTACTTAAACATACGTTCGCCCTCGAACGTGCCAAGAATTGTGCTGGAGTTGTCTGAAATCACTGTTTAACTCCTCGTGCACCTACCCGTGCTACCATAACTTATTTGAGCACATTTGCTCGAGCAAATCTGAAGATTCCCCTTTTGTTTAGTCAAATTAGGCTTAGAGCCAAATTCCAACATCCGAAATTTTCCACCAGGCTTGCTTTCAACATACGAACACCATATCAATCTCTATGCGATGTACCAATACATGATTGCATACTTTTGCTGAATCCACACTAAGCACTACATAACTTACATGACCATAATAATATCCTCTAATACAATAGCCGAAATTTCACGAATCTGATGCTCCCAATGCATCTCATGACATAATAAGTCCAGTTCCCACTCCTGCAATACCGCCACGACAGAAGAGATGCGTAGAAATTCATAACCGACTGTCGAGTCAATAATTCATTGAGCTTCTCCTCCTGACAAGAACCATTGCCTCATTATGAACCAAATAACTATATTTGCTCTTTAATATACTTCATATAAATATGACCGCATTGATCCTGGATCCAATAATCTCGTCTCACCCAGTATAAGGTGCCCAGGCAATAAGCCACCTCAAACACTACCAAAATTCTCATATGATGCCACAACGTGCCAATAAGCTACAACTCGAATGTGATACATAGGCAAAACGAACTCTGGAAACAACTACTCAACACACGTAACTAATTTAGACTCCCGAAAGGTGTTATGAATATTCCTCAGAAAATGGGTAGTAAACACTCAAGAAAAGATATAGGAAACTGTACTCAACATCACACTGTTGCGGCGTGCAACTCGATCCAAACAACATATCCGTGGCGGCATGCCACCTGATTCATACATAATAATCTATAAGGAATTACTTACCGAGCTAGAATGCTCATACATGTGAAGTACCCAAATATCAACCACGAGCACGCGGAGTCCATAATGCAAATTCTTGGGGAGACCGACAGCGCCATATGCAACAAAACTAAAGCACGACTAAGGTGCAATGTATGATCTGAATCTCGAGATCCATCCTGCTCACATAACACCATCGCTACACAGAACCTAAACACATATGAAATTTATCAAGCCATTTTACGACTCACACGGCACAATATATTATTACATGAAATAGCCGACGATGAAGTATCATCCAACGTTCAAATACCCCTCCATAAGGAGCGCTATGCTGAAATGAACACATCCGGCCTGATATAGAGCCCATATTCATAATTAGATCCATCCACGAACCTCAAGCAGATTCAGATCGCACGGCACTAGGCTAATAGCCTTTCAAGGGTCCATAATAACCCCCTTTTTAACATACAAGAACAGCCGTCCAATCCGGAACAACCTTCCACAGTCCACAACCAAATGAACCGAGCGCCCTTCAGTCATAAATTCTCAATTAGCGATAGTAACACAATCTCCATACTTGGTTTAAATCCTCAATTAATTAAGTGACTACACATCACACTCATACAATCTTTCTGTGGGATATGCTCCTATGGCCTTCTGCACCAGGTAACAAGTCTGCACATCCATACCATCGGCCATACAAATGATGCAAAGCGAATCAAGGATCCGCAAGTCAATACACAAAACCTCTTGCTCATGACACTGATCTCAGGTGACGCTGAAGATAATACCAGCTTACTCTAAACATCTAAATTCTTTTCCTGCTCATCCGAGCCCGTGACCTCCTTATCAACACCGAACCGCAACCTTGATTCTCAACTTCCAAATCCCACGCTACTCACGACAATTAATCATGACAATGCGCAAGAGTACAAGAATTTCATTATAACTCCTAAACCACTAATAGGGTAAATACTCCATCATATAGAAGCCATTTACTTAACTCATTTCAAGAGAACCATTGCAACCTGTGAATAAATTCTCATAACCACAGAAAATACCAATCTCAAGTAGTGGTCTTAACCACCATAACTCTTTCGGGATCCATCTGCACATAACAGGCCATAATACTCGAAAGCCTCCAAATAAAATCAATTACGGCGACCGTCAACCTCGCACGCTACTGCAATCATGTGTATAACTTAACACGCTGAAGAAACTAATCGTTGCCACCATCATAACAATTCAACCATTGCTGATTGGTTTTACTTCTTCCAATTTACTCTGGGCTTGACTTAGGAATAATAGTAGCCCCATTCAAAACATCACGAACCCAAATCTGCACTCATCTTGAGTGACCTTATTTCACGAGACCACGCTGTCTCAATTCCCACGAACCATCTCATACCCTCCTTATGCGCATATTCGCATCCTCAACTGGTACACCCATTCTGATAATTCCTCTACGAAGCGAAGTCATTTTCTCCCATTCCTCTCAATTTACACCGCAGACCGAAGATAACACAGAACACTCCAAGCTCCTTATCATAATCCGCTGCAAAATCTCGATACTCAACCATACTATGGACTCAAAACCCTTAGGCACCACATATTAACCTTTGAACCCACTAGGACCGTTATTGAGAGTCACCCACTTTGACTTGGTCCCGAATATAATTAACTGCAAGGCTCCGCTAGCACATGACCACCCTCTCAAAGAAGCACCCGGCTGAATCACCTTCCTTGCAACTCACTTCTACGCGCGAAGCATAATTCCTGAGTCTTCCCAAAGCCTGAACATGAATTGATGATGCCAATTATAGAACACATTCTTCAATTCCTTTGCTCAAATTACCACTGATGTTCTCTTTCCTTAGTCGCGGTAACCCATCAATATGCCGATAACCAGAAACCTCACAAGTAGATAACCATGCAATCCAATCATAGGCAGTGGGCCTCTCCCACTTAGCTCAAAGCCACCACTGTATAACTCTGAAACCCACCAAGGTTCACCCTTCCTCTCTAACATGACCTCGCGCTATCGACCCGCCAAATTCCTTGAAATCTTACAATGATGTTTCACCGAGCACAATTACTATGAAACCAATAAACCACCCGTGTCCGTGCCCATTCACCAGCTGTACAATCCCTTTCACTCCCCATTTGACATCTACTAAAAGGTGCGACGGTACCTTCAAATCCAAAGTCATGTTGTATCCTTCTTCATATCAAGTAACCACTTTCTGTTGTATCCAATCTCCCACCGTATATTAGCCAATATTTCAAATTAAGTCCGTAGACCTAGTCACTGTCCACCATGAATCCCAAATCACTCTAAACTTTTCTCAAGGAGTGCAGTCATCCTACCACAGAACCCATATGCTACTCTGTCCCAAAGGCGAATTGAAGAAAACCATAACACCGGCGAACTTAACGTATTCAACAAGGACAATGACACCACATCACAGATGAAAATTCCACCACGGTCGAAAATACCAAGTCTCGCTACTCCATCAAATCAAACTTGAACATTCATAGCCCGATTGCCTCTCCTCCGCCCGAAATAAAATTTTGAAGCTCTGAATCTTGCATTGAGTAAACATCCTTCCAAGTCATTCACTACTTCAACGCATAGACAAGCACCCTACCATTATACCAATACTGTGCGATAGCAACGCACGAATCATCATAACAATTAATGCCAAATCTCAAAACCTTAGGTAATACATATATTGAGCTGAAATGACAGAACGGCCTTCCTTCTGCAAGGCGACGACAATAGCCTAATCAAATACGCAAGGAGGAACATCCCACACCACATCTGTAGTACCATTACAATTTTTCAATTCTCGATTGATAGCAAGTGCTTCACATCGCATAAGATTGAGTAGGAAAGAAACAAAGGCATAAGCCTCAAAGGAATCAAACCGCACGATGAGGAATCAAGAAGGGAAGTGCTCCTAACAGCCTTGTAGTCTCTCGAAGATAAGTACAGACGTCTCTGTACTGATCCGCAACACTCTACTAGACTTGCTCATGACTCGTGAGACCTAAGTGGACCTAGTGCTCTGATACCATGTTGTCACGGCCCAAAATCCATTAAAGGTCGTGATGGCGCCGGACACACTGTCCGGCTAGCCAGCACTAAATAGTTAATTAAATTCTCGTTTTGAATTTTTGAAATCATAAAGTTTCCTTCAAATTCACTAGTAACAGATGAACTTTAAAAAAATAGATAAAAATGTTTACCATTTCATTACTAAATATCCCATCATCATCCTAGAACCCGGTGTCACAAGTGCATGAGCAATTACTAAGAAATAAAATGAAATACAATAACTGCCCGCAATACAAATTGGACAGAAAAGAAAATTAAAATACTCTGAAGGACACTCTGCTGGCTGCGGATCGACTCATAATATGCAACTCATCTAAGTCTCCGTATCAACCATGCCGCCGCGCCCACGAGGCCACTAGACATACACGTGCTTGTACAACAAAATGCACAGCAAGCATAGTATGAGTACAAAAACAACGCGTACTCAGTAAGTATCCAGTCTAACCTCGAAGAAGTAGTGACGAGGAGTCGACTTCGACACTTACTAGTAGTCCAATAATATCAAGTGCAGTAAGGAAGTGAATAAATATGAAACAGAGTAATTATATAAAACAAATAAAAATAAAATACGTGGTACAATTCCTCTCTTTACAATTTACTCAAGCTCTCAACTAGCAAGTTCCCTCCGTAACCGGAGCATATATATAGATACAGTGGATTTCATCAAAAAGTTTGTCAAAATTCAAATCAAGGAAAAACCATCAGATACATTGGCTTCTTGCCAAATATTACGCACGATTCCATAAGGATAATATATATATATATAGGAAATGCCGAGGCATACGTCCCGATCCAACATAAAGTAAATTGTGCGTTGCCGAGCGTCGAACGGCGCGAACCATAGATGAATTTTTAACCTTCCTAGGCAATCGGCCCGCTCCCATGGGAGTAGTAGAAGGAGTCACCCCGCTCGCGAATCATACTTGCGACGCGGTCAAATATAAGTTTAAGGGATTTCCCCGCTTGTGAATCATACTTGCGACGCGGTCAAATATAAGTTTAAGGAATTACCCCAGTCGCGGATCATACTTGCGACGCGGTTATACATAGATTTCTTAAGTTATTAAAGTATTCCTCGATTCTTTTTAAATTACGAATTTCAAATGAAAACTTTTAAGTTCCCAACTTTTCCTCAATTTCAACTCCTTTCAAAAATATTTAATAAGCTAACTCAATCTCGCTTCTTTTCAAGGAAAACAATAAACATAAATCAACAACAATATCAACAAGGCATGATGTAAGCCTAAAACTATCTGGACATAGGCATAGCTAGTAACAACGTACGAACTCTCGTCATCTCGTGCGTACGTAGCCCCCACAAATAGAAGCACATAATAATTTAGTTCACCTATGGGGTTAATTCCCTCTTACAAAGTTAGAAAGGAGACTTACCTCGCTCTGAAGTTCCATAACCGGCTCCCAAGCCCTTCCGACGAGTCAAATCGATGCCCAACGCTCCAAAACTAGTCAATAAATATGCAAACCCATTAATATATACTCAAATACCCATTATAATCCTATTTACAATAATTTCCAACTCCGCTTGAAAAGTCGATAAAATCATCCTCGGGCCCACGTGCCTGAATTTCGAAAATTTTCGAAGATAAACTTTACTCATAACACCACGAACTCAAATATATAATTTATTCCAAGTTCCATGTCCAATTTCGTGGTAAAAATCCAAAAATATAAATTTCTAGGTTTTTCTTCAAAACCCTAAATTTTCACTAATTTCCCATGATTTTCCATGTTAAAATCTAGATATAATCCAAGTAATTAACTTGCAATAGGTGGGAATCACTTACCTTGACATGATGATGAAGATGGAGCTCCAAAATCGCTCCTAGGTCATCTCCCATGGAGGAAATGAGATGAAATGATCCAAACTCATTTTTCCAAACTTATACACTGCCAGGCAACCCTTCTTCGCGTTCGCGGGCCTCCCATCGCATTCGCGATGAACAAAATTCTCGAAAATCATTCCCAAACTCTTCTCAGACAACCTCTAGTATAATGGTCATAACTCTTTTTACAAAACTCCAAATGACAAATGGTTTAACTTATGAAAACTAGAGACCAAGATCTACAACTTTCATGTTTTGGTCATCTCCCAATTCCTTATAGATTTCGATATATAAGCCGTCAAAGTCAGCCCTGTACAACACAAATTTCTTCTTCATCTTCCCGGACAGCCTGTAGTGTACCAGCCATTACTTTTTGTACACAAATCCAAATGCTAAATGGTTTACTTTTCTGAAAACTAGACACAAAGGGCTAGAACTTTCATTTTGGATAATCACCAAATTCCTTATAGATTGCGAGATATGAGCCTCCGAATTTAGACCTGTGCAACAGAGATTTCATTCTTCGCGAACGCAAGGATCTCTTTGCGAATGCGAAGAACAAAGTCCCTGAAGCCAAATCCTTCTTCGCGAACGCGAGAGGATCCTCGAACGCGAAGAACAATGCCAGACACCAGCATTAGTTATTGCAAAACAACTCGAAATGATCCGAAACCACCCCGAAACACACCCGAGGCCCCCCGGGCCCTGTCCAATCACAAAAACCAGTCCCATAACATAAGACGGACCTACTCGAGGCCTCAAATCACATCAAACAACATCGAAATCATGAATCGCACCCCAATTCAAGCTTAATGAACTTTAGAACTTCTACATTCCATATCGAAACCTATCAAATCACGTCTGATTGACCTCAAACTTTGCATACAAGTCACATTCGACATTACAAACCTACTCCAACTTCAGGAATTGTAATCCGACCCCGATATCAAAAAGTCCACTTCCGGTCAAAATGACCTACCGACCTCCGAATCCACTTCTGGACGCGCTCCCAATACCAGAATCACCATACGGAGCTATTACCAGACTGAAATCCCAACGAACATCGATAGCATTGAAATGCAATGCAACCCAAATTTATGAAATTCTTCCAAATTGCCAACTTCCACAATAGGCGCCGAAACGCTCACGGGTCATCCAAAACCCGATTCGGACATATGCCCAAGTCCAAAATCATCATATGAGCCTGTTGGAACCTTCAAATCCCGATTCTGAGGTCGTTTACTCAAAAATCTAACCTTAGTCAATTCTTTTAACTTAAAGCTTCCGAAATGAGAATTTTCTTTTCAAATCAACTCCGAACTTCCCAAAATTCAATTCCGAGCATGCTTGCAAGTCATAATGCCTGAAGTGAAGCTACTCATAGCCTCAAACTACCGAACAACGCGCTAGAGCTCAAAACGACCGGTCGGGTCGTTACATATACAAATTTACCAATTATATACATTTTAGGAATTAAATGAGTATCCCTTTATATTAGGAATCAATTATTTCTCATCCTTATTCTCTCTCCCTCATGAGCTCTCTCTCTCTCTCTCTCTCTCTCTCTCTCTCTCTCTCTCTCTCTCTCTCTCTCTCTCTCTCTCTCTCTCTCTCTCTCTCTCTACGTCTCTCTTTATCTCTCAGTTCCTAATTCCAGTATTGTAGAGCAAAGGAAAAGAGAGCAGCAATTCCACCATTGACAGCAATTAAAAAGCTTTGAAGCTTTGAATTCGAATTTGGATTTTCAAAAAACATTATTTGTTTGAATTGGGTGTTGTTGCAAACAACTGGAAATTCTCTCTATGTTTCTCTCTATCTCCCAATCCATAATTTCAGTAATGTAAAGCAAAGGAAAAGAGAGCAGCAATTCCACTATTGACAGCCATTAAAAAGCTTTGAAGCTTTGAATTCGAATTTGGATTTTCAAAAACCATTATTTGTTTGGATTGAGTGTTGTTGCAAATAATTGGGAATATGGTTTGGAGTTTATATCTCAATATTGAGGGTGTTTTGGTGAAGATTAGACTTGATTTTGGCTTAATTTCAGATTGAAAGAAGAAGAAGAAGAAGAAGAAGAAGAGATTGGGAATATGGTTTGGAGTTTATATCTCAATATTGAGGGTGTTTTGGTGAAGATTAGACTTGATTTTGGCTTAATTTCAGATTGAAAGAAGAAGAAGAAGAAGAAGAAGAAGAGGAAGAAGAAGAAGAAGAAGAAGAAGAAGAAGAAGAAGAAGAAGAAGAAGAAGACATACATTATACTTACCAAATTGTAGTAAAGTTGTAGTAAAATTGTAGAAAAATTATATTCTGTTGTTTATATATATTTTTTTATTTAACTATTATATATATATATGTTATTTAACTATTGTATGAAAGTTGAACAATATTGTGTAAAAATTATATTTAAGTTGTATGATATTGTAGTTGTATATAACTGAGTAGAAATAATGTATGAAAATTGTAGATAAGTTGTATATAAGTTGTAGATAAGTTGTATAATATATAATTAGTTGTATGAAATTTATTTTTACTATGTATAAATCATATACAAAATATACAAAAGACATATTGTATAAAAATTATACAAACTTCTTGTTATTCCAAATTGAGCAACAACCAAACCACAGCTTCTACTGGGTAAGAACTTGAAGATTGTCGGAAAGGAATTAATCAGGTGGTGGGAGGGGAACAGGATTTGGTGTTCGTTCACATACTGACTTCCCTGACCGGAATACTCTTTGTCATTGCACTTCTCAATTCTTACAAGTACCACGATTCTCTTTCTCGTTGCTAATTTAACATGCAAGTAATTAAGCTTTTATATTATCTTATATTGACATGTGTGACACAAAGGAATAAGATTGCTCCTCAATATTTTATATATTTCGCTACTTTGCTTATTGAGGAAGCTTTTTACTTGTAACCAGGCATTTCTGGAGGAATGGATAGCTACTCGTACTTCCAGGGAGAAGCATCCTGCCCAAGTTTCAAATGCTTTTGGGAAATACGTTATTATTCAAAGCACTCCGTTTACTCGAGATATGGGACAAAGAGAGAACATGGAGAGAAGAGGGGCGAGAGGAGAGAAAAAAGGAAAATGGTGTAACTAAATCTCTTGATTGAAGACACAATATTGGATTAGGAGTCTTTTAAGGAGGATTGTATATATTTTGTAAACAAAACTTGTTTATGCCGAGTAATTAACTAAATATGAACATTTAGGGTAATAAATTTTCCAATAGTGTATATGTATGGAAAAATCTCAAGCAGAAATCATAAGTCATGGATCATTGCTTGGCCCATTTTCTTTTTAATTTGTTATATTTTATCTACTCTTTTTGCTTTGGGTCCAGCCAAATAATTCGGTTTCTTTCCTGAATGGAAGTTTCTCCTACAATAATCTGGACTATTGAATACTATTTCAAACATGATTCAATACTTTTCAAGAGAATACTTATTTTGATTCTCGAGAAGAATGTGAAATTATTTATTAAAGCGGGGACAAAGGGTAAAAATTTATTCTCACCTATTATTTACATCAATTCAATAATACATGACACATATCTTCATATACACTCTCCCCACTAAACTGTAGTTAAGCAATCATATTATCACCTTAATTTATGACTTAACCGGTAAAATTGTATAGTTTGTATAACCAAGGTTAGCAATAAGCATAAACATATATATATATATATATATATATATATATATATATATATATATATAAAAGACTTTTCCGAGGTGGAAACTATTGACAATTCTAAGCACATAAAATTAGAAAACGATCAAGATTTTATTGAATCTTATTAATTAAAAAACACATGAAAAGTTTCGACTCCTCTTACTTTTTGACCTTTACAATTCGAACCTCCTGAGTATCTCTAGCAATTAGCTTTAATACTTGTCCAATTTTCATTAGCTAAATTTCCTTCATATCTAATTATCATACTGTCACAACGAACTTTCCACAGTCATTAACGTGTCCAACTTGTACAAAAAAAAGAAGACTTTTCTTGGTCGTAATGGGAGGTGTATCTTGATTTTTTTGTGTACATTGACTATATCAGCTGTGGAACACCGTGTTCATTTGAATTCAGTATTCAATGTTTTCGCTACGGATGGAATAAAATCCATAATTTTATAAGTACAATGTGTTTTGTGTGAAAAACCTTAAAAGTAAAACTCATAGACTTAAAATTCTTGATGCACATATATATGCACATATATAACCAACCCTCTTGAATTTGTTTTCCCTCTATAGTCTTGTTGTCTCCAAACGAATGACAATGGCTTTAATCTCTTCGATTCTACAAAATGCCAAGTCGCGCGTATCTCTTTCTTCCTCTAACGTGTCTAGAGTTGGAGTGATCAGATCCATGTCTGTTTCAACTGTAAATGCTAAAGCTGATGATAGAAAAGAAGATATTGTAATAGTTGGTGCTGGAATTGCTGGCCTTGCTTCTGCTGTTTCACTTCAGAGGTTCAATTCAACAACTTTAATTTGCATTTAAATGATTGTTCTTTTCACAAAAATGAAATTTAATGATTGTGTGAGTTGTTGATATTTTTTAGGCTTGGTATTAGAAGCGTGGTGCTTGAGCAAGCTGAGTCATTGAGAACTGAAGGAAGCTCAATAACACTTTCTAAAAATGGATGGAAAGCACTTGATGCTATTGGAGTTGGTGATGAAATTAGGAGTCAGTTTCTTGAAATTCAAGGGTATGTTCCTACAACTGTTCTGTTTTAGCCAAAATAATTGCTAATTTTGGTTAAATATATCGAGCATTGGCTCTTCCCCGGACCCCACGCATAGCGGCAGCTTAATGTATTCCTTTAATATGGAGCATTGGCTGATAGCTTGCTGTGATAGATGTAGGTGTAATACTAATTGCTTTCAACTCAAACTCTATATATAGGTGGAAATTTTTGAAACAAATATTTTAGTAAGTCTGCACAGATTGGAGTCTATTGTCACAAAAGCTACACTTAACTTTAAATCCTAAATCTGTCTCTTCTGCCAGAGGCTTAGGGATCCAATGTAATAGAACTATGTTCAAAGTAAATAATTAAGCTTAATAAAATGAAAGAAAATTATTAGAACATGTAATAATGTGAATCATTTTGATCAGCACACAAACTTTGTATTACTCAATTGGGCAGTTCGGTGCACTAAGCTCCTGCTATGCACGGGGTCCGGGGAAGGGCTGGACCGCAAGGGTCTATTGTAAGCAATCTTACCCTATATTTCTACAAGAGGTTGTTTCCACGGCTCGAACTTGTGAGCTCCTGGTCACATGGCAACAACTTTACCAGTTACGCCAAGGCTCCCCTTACTTTGTATCACTCAATTAACCAGTATTAAGCATGAAAAAATTAAGGCAAAAGGTAATCTGCTTTTCATTGTTGATGTCATCTGCTTTGCAGGATAGTAATAAAATCAGATGATGGAAAGGAGTTGAACGCCTTCGGGTTCAAAGATGAGGACAAAAGGTAATACTACGTGATGGTTCTTTTCCAATTGATGTGTTTTTCAATGGTAATTTACGATACTAACTCTTAATCTTCTTCTTCTGCTGCAACAGCCAAGAACTGCGGGTCGTAGAGAGGAGAGTCTTACTTGAAAAACTAGCCAGTAAGCTACCACCAGATGCTATTTCTTTTTCCTCAAAGTTGGCAAAGATTGAAACAAGTGAAAATGGTAGTACTACCTTATTGCAACTTGAAGATGGAACTCGATTGTCTGCTGAGGTAAATCTGCATGCTATTATTGCATAGACATTCTTTTTCACGGACTAAGCACATGAAAAAAAATTATTATAATGAGTAGCAGTTATACTTGAACTCAGGATCTTTGTCTGCTCTAATATCGATACTGAATTGTGTGACTATCTTATCTAAAAGCTTAAATCGTACACTTTTATATACTACTTAATTTATATCATTAGCACTATCCATAGGTGGTGATCGCTTGTGATGGCGTCTGGTCACCAACAGCTAGGTGGATGGGATTTCGAGAGCCTAAGTATGCAGGGCATATTGCATTCCGAGGCCTAGGATATTTCCCTGAAGGACAGCCATATGAACCAAAAGTAAACTACATCTATGGAAGAGGATTACGTGCTGGATATGTTCCTGCTTCTAAAACCAAGGTCTATTGGTTTGTCATATGCAACAGCTCATCTCCAGGTATATACTCCAGAAAATCTACTATCGGTTCTAGTTCTTCATCTCTCCATTAATCTTAAGGTACTTCTTTTTGGATCATATTTATGTTAACCGACTAAAATGTTATAATCAGATTGCGTAGATAGGAGAATCATGGTAGCCTAGGTAGCCTAGTTGGTTGGCTACCTGAACTTTCTACCCTGTTGGTGGAGGTTCGATAGTATTAATAGCGGAAATCGAAGACAACTACCTGTCAACCCACCACCTTAATCATCGACCTCCACACCTTCCTATCGCGAGTCATGTCACTCACTTCCATTACCTTATTGCATTACTGCTGATATTGCCTGTTGCTTTATTTTTACCGTTTCTTAAGCCGAGGGTCTATCACAAACAGCCTCTCTGCCTTAATAGGGTAGGGTAAGGCTGCGTACAACACTACCCTCCCCAGACCCCACGTATGGGATTAAGCTGGATTTTATGTTGTTCTTGTACACCTCAATTAAAGCTATGACCTATTGGTAACTGGACATCTGTGCAAAATGTGCCTATTAAAGTGACAATCAATTGAACAGGTCGGACGTGTGAATTTCAATTTCAGCACTCATTATTCCACCACTGTGCCAAAAGAATCAGGAGTAAATATGCCTCATGTGCATATGATAGGCTTCCAGTTTATGCTCTATTAAGTGTGGGGTTGTTGTTCCATGTTATTGACAGCAAATGTTTCCCATGTGACATCAGTTGTTAATCAAACTAGAGTTAAACCAGATTGACAAGTTGGCCAGCACAATTCTGTTAACACCTCTCCAACTTTTGCATCTTTTTGGCAGGTCCAAGGATCACAGATCCATCTATTTTGAGACAGCAAGCTAAAGAGCTCGTTAGAGATTGGCCAGTCGCGGACATGTTAACCCTGATTAATTGTACTGCAGACGACACATTAACAAGAAATCCCCTTTATGACCGATGGCTTTGGCCCTTAGTAAGTCCTCCGCCTTCTATTGGAAGAACTGTGCTCGTTGGAGATGCATGGCATCCAATGACACCAAACATGGGTCAAGGTGCTTGTTGTGCATTGGAGGATTCTATAGTTTTGACAGAAAAGCTAGCAGAAGCAATGAAGTCTAAACATATTTCTGTGGAGGATGCATTCAAGGCATATGGAAGTGAAAGATGGCGCCGTGTCTTCCCATTAACAGTAATGGCAAATCGCGTTGGAGCATTGCTGCAGTCTGAGAATAAACTGATATGTTCTGTTAGAAATAATTTCATTGTGCCTAAGCTGCTTAAGCCCAGAACATTGACGAGACATGCCAACTATGAATTCGAGCAAACTAAAAGAAACAAACATTAGTTTTATAGGAAGAAATACTTAGCAATAGCTTACCAATAAAAGTTTCCCCAAAGTATAGTAGGCAGAGTGTATTGAAGTAGAATCCTGTTTTGTAATTCATTCTTCATATCAAGAAACTTGCTAATAGCTGTACTTATGCTTCTGTATCAGAAATCAGAATATACTTCAGCATTACAAAAGGGGGAAACCATTCACTATAACACTTTCTTTTATCGCTACACTTTGGGACAATTGTTAATTTTTTTCCAAAATGCCAGCGGGATGTCACCTATATATATGTCGTATACAGTTCACTAATTTAACATAAGAATCATGATTGATGATGTCTATTCTAGATGAGCAACGGAGCTTCATTCTTTTCATCCTTCAGCTTCGTTATTTTCTTGACCTATGTACTTATCAGTTGGATCGATGTCCTCTGATTCCAGCTTCGATGTGAAACTGCTCTTTGAACTGCCTCCGTTGATTTCAGCTCGAGTTACAGAAGTGTTGACTCTGGCAACAATTGAATCAGCTTTATTCACCATAGCAACTGCTGTGCAGGATAGAAATATGTCTTAACAGCAAATTGATAGTCATAAGCGATTTTTCTCATTCAGAATAATGGTGGCATAGATAAAACATTAAGGGGTCGTTTGGTATGAGGTATAAGAAGGTATAAGGGTGGTATAAAAATTTAATACCACTTTAATACTCTGTTTGGTTAGCAAACCAGGTATAAGTTATCCCGGTGTTAATTTTAACACTGGGATAACTTATACCTTATAGAAGGTGGGGTAATTAGCACTAGTATAACTTATACCTTCTTCTTAGAAATTATGCAATTGTCATTTTTAATACAACATACCAAACAATGAATAAACAACAATATCAGCATAACTTATCCCAATATAACTTATACCGGCATAACTTATACCGATATAAATCATATTCCAACCGAACGACCCCTAACATTTTAAGGTCCAACAAAAATGAGTAAAAATGGGGATAAATCAACTAGAAGTACACAATACAAAGCAAAGAACAGTAAGAGGAAACAGTCAATTGTGTTGCCTCAGAACCAAAACACAAAAACCAAACAACAACAACAACAACAACAAAAACGACCCACTAAAATTCCACTAGTGGGATCTGGGGAGGGTAGTATGTACGGAGACCTTACCCCTATCCCGAGGGAAAAACCAAACAACAAATATTTGGGAATTGTCTAATGTACCTCAGAGCTAGAGACCACATTATATAACAGCAGAATAATCTAGACAGATGGACTATGACCTACATCACAAACTGGTATGTTGACAGAAAGTTATTTCTGGAAAATTTTCGAACAACTCTGTCTTGATAGTTCAATGGCAAATCTCTTAACTAAAAAATGTATGGATATGATGATTGTTGATCTGTTGCACAGCTAGTTATCAATTTCTATATGTATGATCATTTTGAGTGAATTCCATGATCATTTACCGGCTATACAAAAAATTACGAGCGGCCAATATTGCCTATTGATGAAATACTCCTGTTAACACATTACACATTAACAAGCAGAAAGCTGGAATCTAGTCAAATGTTCAATGTGTGTGTG
>NC_031996.1:37425653-37471215 GCF_001879085.1 Nicotiana attenuata | reverse complement strand
CACAAAGCTCCAATTTTATCTTAAATACAGACAACAGAGAACCCCCAAAAACATGAAAGTGCATCCATATGATCCAAAATACCAACGAGAAAGAAGAAAAGAAAAGAAAACTCGAGTCGTAATGTCTCTTCTATAGGCAAAAGATCTGTTTGTACTATCAAAAGATGCCATTTACAAATTCACATCCAATCTCCATCTTGTTTCCACATTATTCCATTACAAAGTAAAAAAAACGAAGTATAACCAAATGGGTCGGCAAAATTCAGCTGTACATGAATAAAACCAAATCTACACATCATAAAAAAGAATCTTTAAACAGATTCAGCAGAAGCAAAACAGAAGATACTGAGATTTTTTGGGGTTTTAGTAAAGATTACCAGGGCTAGAGAAAACCCACAAAATGAAAGCAGAAAGCAGCAATATTAAAGGGATGAGATGAATGGAATTTTCAGCAGATCTGAGTCGATTTCTTTCTTTTTTAGCAACGTGTGATTGAGGGTTGAAAATTGGAAGTTCTTCAGTTTCAGTAGATGTAATTGTTGATTTGAGATTTGGAGAAAAGAACTCGTCAGATACTCGTGTGGTACTAGATGAACGGTACATGGTTTTTCTTGTAAAGATTACAGAATTGAAAGAAATGGCAAAAAATGGAGTTTTTGGATTTGGAAAAAAAAGGGGTTGTTTTGACTGTTATTTTACGCGGGTTCTGGGAAGTTGACAACTTGTAGCGGCAGCGTGGAAATGGACACCTCTAATAGAAAATAAAAAATAATAAGAAAATTCGAGTGGACCTATGAACAATTATCACCGACGCTCCTATATAACGTACTGCGCACAACATTGTATTTTTTATTACTTCATCATATTAAAAAAGGACAAAACTTATTATTTTTAAGAGTTCAAGTTTTATCCAAGAGGGGTTGTTCGGATCGTCAGCACTCTTCACCTACAACTTCAGTCTCGTGGGTTCGAGTCTTCAAATAAACAACAACTCTAACAAAGGATATTAAAAGGGAATCAAACGGGAAGGGAAGAAAAAAAAAAGTTTTGACCACCGTTATGTATAAAATTTTGAGATATATACTTTCATCTAATCCTTAAAATAACAGATGATAAATATTTTATATATATGATGTGTGCGTGCGCGTGTGTGTTTAAGTACTTTTGAGCTACCGAATATAATTAATTTTGGTCGATCGACCAATTTTGTATTGTCCTAAACTTTTTACCATCATGTTAAGTTGACATATAATAACAAGTAAATTATCCGAGCAAACGTGATATGATAACCCTAAAAATAGAGTAATAATCTATTATAATCGATTAAATTGAATTGATAATGCAAAATTCTTTACACTATTAATGTAAAACAACTACTATTTTCAAATACTGTTTTTTCACTTCAAATGCTTTAATTTTTCAACTTTGATCAAATATTGTCAAAACGATTACAAAATCAAAATATTATTTGATTCTTGAAAATTTACTTTTTTAGTTGATAAGAATATAATTATCAAAATCATGGGATCATTCCTAGGATATAAAGGTTAACCTTTTAATTTATCGTTTTTTCTGTTGAGGAGTTACTCGTGGGCAAGGATTAGATCATGCACTTTCTAGAATGCAGCAACTTTTACTATATCAAGCTGCTATTCAAAAGTGTAAGGTAAGAACATGTTATTTTGGAATATACTCCCATAGAATAACTAAACTGTAAGATGAGAATCTGTTATTTTGGAAAAAGGTATGCCCAGTTCTCACGTGAAAAATCAAAGGTGAATTGATTAGTATAATGTACATTATTTAGATCACTAAGCGCATGAAAGGATAGCACATAGACTCTAGGCCCCGTTTGGCTATGAGTTTTGCCAAAATAAATTTGGGATTTATTTTCAAAACTCATGTTTGGCCATAAATTTTGCCCATATTTTGGCCAAATCCCAAATTCCATTGAGCTGATTTTGGGCCAAAATCCCAAAACTTGGGAATTATATACATGTTTTTCCAAAATAAAGTTGGAAAATATGTTTTGAAAACGTATGTCCAAACACATTTTCATCTTCAAACCAAACTTTACCCAAATCAGATTTTTCAAAATAAATTTGGGATCTATGGCCAAACGGTAGCATAATTTTAACTTACAAATATGTTGAAAAGCTTACAAGAGTAATAATTAATTAATCATCATGTATTTTCAAATTGTTGATAGCAATATTTGTTAGTTATTACCTGAAAAGCCAACTGAATTCATTCTTGATCTATCCCTACTATGGTGGACCAAATGATCTATCTGTACTATTAAAATTAGATCATTAGGATGTTGATTGGCCGAATCAGGCAACATGGCAATATTTTTTAAGTTTGACCTATCTATGCTAGTCTAATAACTTCACTTAATCTAGATTAAAGGACTAATGAAAGATGAGACTCATCAATACAGGAGAAATTAGTAGGGGATGCAAATAATTTATTTGTACCTAATCATGCTAATTTATTATACTTAATTTATAGTCAACAACAACAACAACCCAGTGAAATCCCACAAGTGTGATCTGGAGAGGGTAGGATATACGCAATCTTACTCCTACACTGGGAGGGCAGAGTGATGAATTTGTCATCAACATGCGGCTAAAGAGAAGAAACAAAGACGAAGAATGCAGAGAGAAATTTGATAGAGAGAGAATTTTTTGCTCTGTTATTTCTGTACAGTGTAAAATGAAAGAGACAAGGCCTACTGTATATAATTAAATTAACTGCCTAATCTTTGCCAGTTGTAACTATCACACTAAATTTAGTTAAGTTAACTAACTAACTATGATTAACCTACATCCTTTACACACACACACACACCCCCCCCCCCCCCCCCTCAAGCTAGGACTGGGAAAAATGTTCTGAAGTCCTAGCTTGGACATCAAGTATGCATGTTGAGGTCGACCAAGTCCTTTAGTAAGAATGTCAGCTTCTTGTTCTGTTGTAGCACAATAGAGAGTGGAGATGAGGCCCTATTGATTCTTCTCACGGATGAAATGACAAACAATGTCAATATGTTTTGTGCGCTCATGGAAGACAGGATTGGCAGCAATGGCAAGAACTGACTTGCTATCACAATAGAGAGGCACGGGGGAAATGATGCTTGACCCCCAGCTCCTTGAGTAGGCCAAGAATCCACACAACCTCTGCAATAGTTGAAGCTAGGCTGCGATATTCAGCTTCAGCTGAGCTTCTAGAAATGGTAGATTATTTTTTAGAATTCCAAGATATCAAAGAAGTACCAAACTTAACAAAGTATCCTCTAACTGACTTGCGTGTATTAGGACATGCAGCCCAATCTGCATCACAAAATGCTGAGAGTGACTCAGAACAATGGGCAGTCAAAAGGACCTCCAATCCTGGACTATTTTTGATATATCTGACCACCTTGAGTGCACTTCCATATGAGAAACTTTAGGAATGTGCATGAATTGACTGAGACTCTGAACAGCGAATGAAATGTTTGGCCTTGTGATGGTCAAATAAAGTAGCTTCCCTAAGAGCCTTTGATATGGCCCAGGATCAGTCAGCAACATATCATCAGATGATCCTGTATGAGTATCAAATTCAGCAGTTGTAAGCTTCACATTGGATTCCATAGGGCAAGTTACAGGCTTGGAACTTGAGAGCCCCAACTCAGCTATAAGCTCTAGAGCATATTTGCGTTGGTGCATTAATATACCATCACCATTTCTTGCAAATTCTATGCCTAGGAAGTACTTAAGCTCTCCTAGGTCCTTGATCTTGAATGAAGCTTGTAAATCACCCTTGGTCTGTTGAATCAATATAAGACTATCACGAGTGATAAGAAGATCATCAATATAGACTAAGACTACTACCATGTGATCTGCTGCTCCTTTGATGAACAAGGAATAATCCAAATGACTCTGCTGAAAACCAGCATCCACCAAGGCTGATGTTATCTTGAGATTCCATTGTCTAGATGCCTGCCTGCTTAAGTCCATAGAGAGACTTGAGCAGTTTACAAACTGTAAACTTACCATTTGATCCATTGAAACCTTGAGGTATTGTCATGTACACCTCCTCAGTTAGATCACCCTGCAAGAAGGCATTATAAACATCCATTTGATGGATGGACCAATGTTTTGAGGCTGCAATAGACAACACACTTCTAACAGTAACCATTTTCACCACATGGGAAAAGGTTTCCTGATAGTCTAGTCCTTCCCTTTGATTATACCCTTTAGCTACCAATCGAGCTTTGAACCTTTCTACCTCTCCTGATGCCTTATATCTAATTTTATAAACCCATTTGCATCCTATTGCCTTCTGTCCTTGTGGCAAGGATACCAATTCCCAAGTCTTGTTATCCTCCAGTGCTTTGATTTCTGCCTGCATTGCCTCTACCCATCGCTTGTCTTTGACTGCCTCAGAATATGTTGTAGGTTCCACTTCAACAAAAAATCTAGCTAAGTAGCTTTGATATTTTGGAGAGATTGCTTCATACCCAATTACTTCTGAAATGGGATATTTGCAGCAGCTTACAGAATTTAACCTGTCATTTCTAACATAATCCTTAAGCCATATTGGAGGCTTAGACACTCTAGTTGATTTCCTTGTTTCCTCAACATGAGGAGTACCAGAACAATCAGTAGGGACATCAATATTATTATGCTCAGCAGAAGAAGGAATGTCATGTTCAACTAAGGGAACATGAGTTATAAGAGGTGAACATGGCACACTAGATGCATTAAGGTGGATAGCAGTAACAGAACTATCTACTGCAACTGGTTCCATAATAAAATCTTGTCTTGGCACTGGGGTTGTATCTAGGAATAATGATTCTGATGATTTTTCAGCTGTATGAAAAGGAAACATGTCTTCATAGAAGACTACATCTTGACTGATAAAGAACACTCTATTTTCCAAGTCCAATAGTCTGTAACCTTTCTGATGTGCAGCATATCCCAGCAAAACTGACCTCACAGCTCGAGGTGCAAATTTATCATGGCTTGTCAAGTTAGTAGCAAAACACAGGCATCTAATGAGTTTTAAGTGTGTCGGTGAAGGTGGCTTACCAAGGAGTAGTTCATAGGGTGATTTATGTGCCAGAATAGAAGAAGGAATCCTGTTAATAGTGTATACAGCAGCATCAATACAGTGTCCCCAATATCTGACATGCAAATGGCCTTGAAATCTGATTGCCCGAGCAGTTTCAAGTATATGTCTATGTCTTCTTTCCACAACTCCATTCTGTTGAAGAGTATATGGACAAGAACTTTGATGGACAATCCCATACAGCTGAAATAGGTCTTTGCAGGCATTGTTAAAAAATTCACTACCATTGGCTGATCTAAACACTTTAATTTGCTTGCCAAACTGTGTCTTGATCATAGTAATGAAGTTCTTAAGTAAGAAAATAACATCAGTTTTAAGTCTCATAAGAAACACCCAAGTCCATCTAGTAAAATCATCAACTAATGTGAGAAAGTATCTCATTCCATTGTGAGTAGCAACTTTATAAGGTCCCCACACATCCATATGAATCAAATCAAAACTATGTAAGCTTCTGCTAGTGATAGTTGGAATAGGGACCCTAGTTTGTCGAGCTAAAGGAAAAATTTCACATTTAGACAATGGATTATTATGTAAGTTATCACTATAGTCTTGCAGGCTAGGAATTCTCATGAGGACTTGAATTGGAACATGTCATGTTCTTTTATGCTATATCTCCATGCTTGCTTTACTAGTTACTGCAAAGGCTCTATTTATTGTCTTCCCTAATGCTGCTGATAATATGTATAAGCCTTCCTCCTTTTTATCAATCTCCTTCACCCTCCCAGACAAGAGGTCCTGAAACACACAACATTGAGGAAAGAAAATAACACTACATTTGAGATCCTCTGTCACTTTTGAAACTGACATGAGATTGAATTTAAAAGCTGGTACACATAGCATATTTTTCAGTACATCACCTCCAGTGAGCTGACATTCTCCCATATGAGAAATTGGTGCTGAATCTCCTATAGGCAGTTGAATTTGCCCTGAATTTCCTACTGAAGTTTCATTTTTTAGCAAACTTTTATCACCAGTCATATGGTTAGTAGCATTAGTATCAACTATCCACTTACACAGTTCTAAGTTCTCACATAATGCTATATTACCACAGAAACATTTACCTGCCATGTTGGCACTTGCTTCTCCAATAGAACTTTTGTTCAGCAATTGTAGCAACTGATTGTACTGCTCCTTAGTAAAGAATTGAGCAGGTTCAACATTGCTGCTTGGTTGATATGCAGCTGGTGGGATTGTCAATCCTTGCTCTCCAGTTTTATCAACCATGACTGCATTTGCTTTCTTCTTCTACTTGAAATCAGATGGATATCCAACAATCTTGTAGCAATTCTCCTTTAAATGCCCTGTCTTGTTACAAAATTCACATTTCATTAGTTTGTAACATTCATTTCTAGTATGACCTTTCAAATGGAAAATATCACACTCTAAACTATAATTTCTCCTTGGTCTAGATGTGGAATAGCCAGTAAACAAGGCAGTAGAGGCATTATGCCCAGCATGCCCATAGGTACCACTAGTAATCAGCTTTCTGCTTTCATCCTGAACTACCATAGCATAAGCCTTATCGATAGATGGTAAGGTTGGCATCAATAAGATTAGGCTCCTTGCTTGCTCAAAATTATGATTCAGTCCCATCAAAACTTGCAACAGCCGCTGATATTCCAATTGATCAACATACTCTGTAGCTGATGGAGGAGGTGGCAGTATCGAGTCATATTCTGCCCAGAGATCTTTCAGCTTGGTAAAGTAAGTCGACACTGACGAAATCCCCTGTGTTAAGGTGAATATTTCCTTGCGCAAGTAGTACAACCTTGATGCGTTTACTTTGTCAAATCTCTCCTTGAATGCAGCCCATACTGTCACGCCCCAACCTCGGGGAGCGCGACTGGCACTCAACCGAGTGGACCCGGTCGAGCAAGCATGTTAGACACTTTCTATCCAACCTGCATATGACCAAGAGAAGGCGCGTTTACATTAGTTTAAATAGTAGAAGGATCATATATTTATAACATTACTAATTCATTTCATTTTACTACATCATTGTTAAGTTTTCTAAAATACATACACTTTACAATCTAGTGGAACAAGAGTCCAAAATACATCATAATCCACCTGACATTGCTAGCACCCATACACAACCTACATAAATGTCTACGGAGCCTCTAAAGATACAAAACACAGTTATGATAATGCCGGCAATAAGGCCCCGGCTATACCTCAAAAACATGGTAAACATATAAACAAAAGATGCACTATATGACCCCGGGATGAAATGGGGCTCGCCAAGTTTGCTGGGAAGATGATGGTGATGTACCACTAGCTGCGATCAACACTATCTGCTATGGAACCATCTACATCCATTTAAGGATGTAGCGCCCCCGGAAGAAGGGACGTTAGTACTGTCGAATAGTACTAGTATGTAAAGCTAAAACACCATCTTAATAGAATGAACAATGAAATAAAGGGGAACAGTCATGATGTACAATAAGAGCTTCAAACCATACTAAAACATCAAGTAAGGATCACATAAGTTCTCAAGTCAATTTCCATCTTATTAGATTGGTAATCTTTAGTGCCATATGCCACAATCCACAATACCACCGTATTCTTACACGAAGTCCGATCTCGACCCGATCGGCTAGGTCATCTCATTTGAGACATCAACCATATCCATAATTTCAATCATCATTTCCATCACAGTTACCACCATGTGTGCGGCATGGCGTCCGATCATGACCCGATCGGCTAGGCCATCTCACTTGATACATCATCCTATCAATCGTTCATCTCACTTCACATTTTTTTTCCATCTTTCAATATATTGGCACGAGTGGCCTCATTTATTAAGTCGTTCTTGGAACTTTGCCGTATTTTACAATCCAAGGTTTCCTTTTTATACATTCAAATAACATTATCATCAACATCAATAAGGCCTATCATGTAAGGCATTTGCACACATAAGGAAAAAGCTTGGAAAATCCTAAGCACGCAGAGGCTTTTCATACAAATTGGCATAGCAACCTTTATTCGATTCTTGACATGAATTCTTAACCTTTTTCAACACATATTCCACATTTTAAACACATCCTCAAATGGCATGATGACATGGTAAAAATTTAGAGCAAATATTGAACATGAGTCTTTCAACACAACACATTAGGGTAGTCAATTCTAGTTCGATCAATTTAGGCACTTACACCAATTATACGAACGTCGGGGGTTCGATTCTAAGAAGAAGGGGGGTTATCCATACATACCTCAATTGAACCTCTTAAAACTTTAAGATGATCCAGAACTTAGCAACTTCAATCTATTTTAATAATATAGCAAAGTTGAACCCAAAATTAGGAGAATAATCATAATTCTAGCTCACTAGAGCATTCTGTCAAACACTATGTGTGCATTACTGTTCTTAAGGCCTTTTATGAAAGATTCTACCATTCCTTCCACCCATTCTTAGTTCACAACCTCCCCACATACTTTAGGAATACATGCATGCAAGATATCCACCCCCACACCCAATAATTGTCTTACTAATTATCCCCTTTTTACTAAATTTTTGAAATTAAAAACTAGGGTATAGATTTCTTACATTTATTAAGAGAACCTTCTTGACAATCTTCAAGGATTTAACAAGAATTGATGGATATTAGTGTGAATGTTGATTTCTCTCCCTAAGAACTCTCTCCCTCACTCTAGAAATATCAGAAAACAACTCAAAATGGTGTATGATATGTGTTTTAACGGAATAGGGTCGGGTTTAAAGATTAGAAAATAGGAACCCCGGCACAAATCTGCGCTCGCATATGCGACCGCATAATGGCTATGCGGTCCGCAAAATGACCGCGAAAGGTGGCCCTCAGGGACCTGAATTTTCTGCTTCGGTCTGCGACCATTATGCACAGTCCGCAGACCTGTTCTGCGGTCGCATAATGCGTCACAGAACCTCCCTTCGCAAAAGTCCCAGGACGATTATGCGACCAAAGTGCAGCCCGCAAAATAGATATGCGGTCGCATAATTGGCCGCGAAACTGACCTCAAAATTGGCCAAAAAGACTGCCTTACTCTGCGGCCATTCTGCGGCCGACAGAGTGATTATGCGGCCGCAAAATGGGCCGCAAAAATGCACACTTCTGCAAAACATTTTCCTTTAACTCTGTGGCGTACTGTTCAATCCAAAAGTCCGATTTCTAGTTTTTGGGAAGAATTTTACGGGGCCTTACGCATACCTTCTGTGCATTAGAAGACAATAGCACTCCTTTTACTAAATCTCTGCTTACATTGCTCATAAGCCATGAAGTCACAATGGCATTACATCGATCCCGCTGACTTCCCAAATTAGGAAACAAAATCTTCCTTAGATGTCGATCCGTCAATTAAACACAATTTATTCTTACCTAATAGTGCAACCTTCATTGCACGACTCCAAAGAGAGTAGTTCTCCATACCTGTCAAGATGAGTCCTACCGACATGGATCCTGGACCGTCAGATGGGTGCAAGTAAAGAGGATGGTTGTGATCAAGAACAATTGAGCTAGCAACTGCTCCAATGCTCGCATCAGCTCCATTATTCCCGTTAATAGTCGAATTTTCAGGAATCGCCATTGAAAAATGCAAAATTAGGCTCAAAGCTTCTAAAATTGAGTAGATTCTCTCGAATTTTTCTTCAATTGCGCGAAAAATCCCCTAGAATCACTCGATTAACGGCTCTGATATCATGATGAATGTCATCAACATGCAACTAAAGAGAAGAAATAAAGACGAAGAATGCAGAGAGAATTTGATAGAGAGAGAATATTTTGCTCTGTTATTTCTGTACAGTGTAAAATGAAAGAGACAAGGCCTATTGTATATAACTAAACTAACCGCCTAATCTTTGCCAGCTGTACTAACTATCACACTAACTTTAGTTAAGTTAACTAACTAACTATGATTAACCTACATCATTTACACAAAGAGACTGTTTATGATAGACCCTCGGCTAAAGAAAATGGAAGAAGCGCTGATAGCAATTCATAGCAAGACAATATATTAGGAAATAAATTGAAGATAGCAATAAAGGATATGAAAGAAGTACCTATAGCAAGTAATAGCAAGACAATCAATTTAGAGAAACTAATCCGGAGGTCTGGTAGCAATAGAGAATATGAAAGAATTACCTATAGCAAGTAATAGCAAGACAATCAATTTAGAGAAACTAATCCGGAGGTCTGATAGCAATAGAGAATATGAAAGGATCACTAATAGCAAACTAAGGAAGTACTGGTGACAAGTACTAACAGAACAAGATATGCGAAAATTGCAAACTCGGGATAAAAAGGTACCATACTAACACCAACACTAATGAACTACTGAAGACAAACGAAAACGCACGACTACCTACTAACTTTCTATCCTAATCCTCAACCGCCACACCCTCTATCCAGGATCATGTCCTCGGTTAGCTCAAGCTGCGCCATGTCCCGCCTGATCACCTCTCCCCAAGACTTCTTTGGTCTGCCTCTACCCTTACTCTTACCCCCCAAGGCCAACCTCTCACACCTCCTGACTGGGGCATATGTGTTTCTCCTCTTAACATGCCCGAACCATCTCAGCCTCGCCTCTCGTATCTTTTCCTCCACAGGGGCCACTCCCACCTTGTCTCGAATAACTTCATTCCTAATTCTATCTAACCTAGTATGCCTACACATCCATCTCAACATCTTCATTTTAACTACTTTCATCTACCGGATGAAATTAACATATTACTTAATCATAAAATTTAAGTGTTGAAAAATTAAGTAAAGGTACATATGATTTATATGCGTACAGCGTTGTCGTTGTAAATAAAGCACCACTACATATACTAGTAAAGAAAAAACTCATAAGTTGGACAGAAGATTGATAATTTATTTAGGTTAGAAATATTTGACTTTGACAATTAGCCTCATTTGGTGAGAAATGCGATGAGATGGTTAATTACATGATTTTGTCTTTACGAATAAATCTCTAAATTATTGGTAAAGGACAATCTATATTCCAAACTGCAATTATTGTTTGTATTATTTGGGACTCCAGCAGCTCATTCCACTCCTTGGCCACATACTTCTCCCCTTCAAAACCATATTCGTTTAGAACTTTTTCTCTAAATATATTTAAAAGCTTCTTTAAAAATTAAAGCAAAACCAAATTAACACGCTAGTTTACAATTTAATTTACTTGATACGTTTCTTCACTTATTCCAAATCTTGCCCTAACTCTATCTGGATTAAACTTCTAGAATCATTATTCCACATCGCTTGAAAACATCTCCACCACGTATTCTCCATTTTTATGATTCTTCTCTCTACATATTTTTAATATTTTGTTACTCAACAAAAAAAAAGCCATGTACATTAATTTGTTTACCTTTTTTTTTGTTATCAATATTGTTATGTCAAGTTACTCACCGTTTTTATTTCAAATTTTCTATCAATGCTTATTACAAAGTTTCTAATTATAATTGCTAGACATAGGTGTAGAACTTAAATTCGAAATAGTGAATCCGTAAAAGCTACATGAGTTTTATTAAAATTTTGTTAGGATATTTTTCGTTTCTAGATTGTTTTTTTTACGATTATATATTGTAACTCCAAATCTGTATAATTTCTCTTTGATTATATATGTAAACTTTTATATTAACATGACATCCAAGTTACAAGAGAATGTCATCATTTACACGTTTAACAGCTTCTTTTTTTTTTTGATCGAAATGGAATATATTACTAGCTAAGATATTGCTGTTACACTAGAGCTACTTGGGTACCGTTGGGTACCTAGTTCTGCAATATTGTGCAGTATAGTATCAATATTACAACCCAAAAATAATCTAGGCAATTCGGTTCCTAGGGTGTCTGCCCACACTATATCATTGACAAACACCGGAGGAACTGCCAAAACTACAGATCTATTCCAAAATGTTTTTTTTACTGCTTCCTTTGCCAGTGCATCAACAACTCTATTTTGCTCCCTGAACACGTGCCTTACCACCACCCTGCCCATCCTTTGAATCAACAACCTGCATTCACAAATTAGAGAGTCAAATATCAAATTACCTTCTGTTAACATGCCAATTATTTCTGCAGAATCTGTGTCTATGTGTAGTGGTAGAAGGTTGTTTTGCTCTGCGAGCTGGAGTCCTTTTATGATGCTCGAAATTCAGTTTCTAGAATGGATGTATGAGGGATGTTTTCCATGTAACCCAGTATCCAGTCACCATTGTGGTTTCTGAAGATCCCCCCTATTCCACCTATTCCAACTTTGCCTTTGACTGTA
This sequence comes from Nicotiana attenuata, assembly GCF_001879085.1. Taxonomy (NCBI): domain Eukaryota; kingdom Viridiplantae; phylum Streptophyta; class Magnoliopsida; order Solanales; family Solanaceae; genus Nicotiana; species Nicotiana attenuata. The sequence continues at coordinate 37,458,855 of NC_031996.1, read as the reverse complement.
CCATCTGTATTTAGGTTGAAGCAACCCCTGGGTGGGGGTTCCCATTTGAGCATTTGGTGTGTACATGTGTTGTTGCTGCTCCCTTTGAGCAGTTGGAATTCAGTGGTTTTGGCAATAGTGTTCTTAGCATTGATAAGCTCTCTTTTATTGTTGAACACATTGTTGTTCCTTGTTAGCCAAATGTGCCAGAGGTAGAAGGGAATGAGAACTGCCCAGTGCAGGTGTTCATTAAAATTTCCTCCTTTGGTGGCTGGCCATACTGTCTGCCAGAGGTGGGTGCTGTTTAGTGGGTTTGTAGGAGGAGGGGATGTAGATTTGGACCTGATGGCATTCCAAAATTGGGCAGCATTTGGGCAGCGAAGAAGATGTGATCAATATCCTCTTGCCCAGCATTACAGTACTGGCATAGAGTTGGACAATTGATTCCCATAGAGCTGAGCATAGTTCTGGTAGGGAGTCTCCTGTGGGTTAGGGACCAGATGAAGAACTTTATCTTGTTAGGGACTTGTAGCTTCCACGGCCACTTGAAGTTTCCCAAATCCCCTGGAGGGCTCAGTTGAGCACTGTTGTGAATGAATGAGTAGGCTGAGTTCTGAGAGAACTTCCCATTTGGAGTGAGAGCCCAGATTAGTGTATCTTCCTTAGTTGTAACACTAGGGATAAACACTGAAGTGATGATGTTAAGGATGTGGGGTGGGAGATCAAAGGAGAGGGAGCTTGTGTCCCAAGCTCCTCCATTATGGATTGAGTTCACCTTGGCCAGAAGGTCCCTATTTGTCAGGGGTCCCTCAATTAGATGTCTAATAGCAGGTTGGTTGGGGATCCATGGATCATTGAAGAAGCTCACCCTGTTGCCCTTATTCACAATCCATCTACTGGCCTTGCTGCAAGTTTCCCAACCACTTAGCATGGCCCTCCAAGTGGGTGACTTGTTACTGACATGGTGCCTCCCAGCATTGGCAGGCCTATGCAAGTTACAGTTCTTGTGGATAAGGACTCTAGCCCAGAGGCTGTTTGTATTAGTGTAGGCTCTCCATGCCAGACTAGCTAATGCAGCTTTGTTTTTGAAACTAGCTTTTTGGATCCCTAGCCCCCCCTGAGCCTTGGTTTTAGTCACTACCTCCCACTTAATCACGTGCATTTTTTTTTTCTTGAGTGGTTCCCCAGAGGAAGTTCCTCTGAATCCTATCAATCTGGTTGGTTATCTTAGTGGGGATAGCTATAAACTGCATGACATGACTTGGGATGCTGCTTAGAGTGGCTTTTATCAGAACAGTCTACTGGCCATGTTGAGTAGTTTGGTTTTCCAGCCTGCTAACTTGTTATGCATGTTATCAATGATGAACTGGAAATCAGAGGCAGTTTTCCTTTTATTTAGGATTGGGAAGCCTAGGTATTTTCCAAAGGATGAGGAGTGGTTGATAGACAGTGTATTAGACAGTTGCTGGGCAATGTCTTGTGGGGTGTTTGAGGAAAATATGACCTTAGACTTAGCTAGATTGATTTTTTGGCTTGACTTGCTATTGAAATCCTGTAAAATGGTTAGGATTGTGTTGCAGTTCCTGATGTTCCCTCTAGCAAAGAGAGTGAGATCATCTAACTATTGAAATCCTGTAAAATGGTTAGGATTGTGTTGCAGTTCCTGATGTTCCCTCTAGCAAAGAGAGTGAGATCATCTACAAAGAAAAGGTGAGAGATCTTAGGGCCAGCTCTGCTTATGTTGATGGGGTGCCACAAGTTTTGGCTGACTGCCTTGTCAATGGCTCTAGATAGCCTTTCCATACAAAGGATGAATAGGTATGGGGACATAGGGTCACCTTGCCTGATGCCTCTTGAAGGGGTGAATTCTTCAGTTTTTCCTCCATTGACCAGGATTTGGATAGAGGAAGTACTGATGCAGGACATTATTAGCTTGGACATCCCTACAGGGAAATTGAAAGCATGTAGGGTATCTCTAATGAAGGACCACTCTAGTCTATCAAAAGCTTTTTCAAGGTCAATTTTTAAAATCATGTTGGCACTTTGACCTTTCATTTTCCTAAAGTGGTTCATGTATTCTTGAACTATGATGGCATTATCAGAAGCTCTTCTGTTACTTAGAAAGCTGGTCTGACTTGGTCCTATGATGAGGTACAGGATTGGTTTGATCCTATTAATAATAATCTTTGTCACAGTTTTGTAGATTGTGTTGCAAAGGCCAATAGGTCTGAAGTTTCTTAGCATGGTTGCCTGGGGGCATTTTGGAATAAGACACAGAAAGGTTTTGTTCATTTCTTCAGCCATTGTGCAAGTGCTAAAGCACTTTTTGCAGAATTCTATGACAGAGTCCCCTACAATATCCCAGTACTTTTGGTAGAAGAGGGGGTGGAGCCCATCTGGCCCAGGGGCTTTGAAGGGCTTGTGGGAGAACACAACTGATTTGATTTCACTCATATGCAGCTGTCTATCCATGAAGGCCTTGTGGCTCTGTTGGAGAATTGGTTCCATTGTGGATTGAGGGGTAGGCTCCCATGTGTTTTCAACTTGTGAGGTTGTGTACAGGTCCTTGAAGAAGGTGACAATGGCCTGCTGGATTTCAGAATGGTTGTGAGTCCAGTTGCCATAATCATCTTTTAAGGAAAGAATTCTGTTTCTCCTCCTTCTATTCAGGGTGGAGGTGTGGAAGAACCTAGTGTTGGCATCTCCCTCATTGAGCCAGTTAATCCTAGACTTCAGCTTCCAGAAGTCTTCCTCATTTTTGAGTATGCTGTTTAGCTCCTCATTGAGGTCATTCTCAAGCTGTAGAACAAAGCTACTGAATTGGTAGCTAGGGGAATTCTGGATGCCATGAATTCTGGCTACAAGTCTTTTTTTCTTATGGAAAATGTTTCCAAAGACTTGATGGTTCCAAACGGATGCCAGCTCTTGGAACCTGACAGTGGACTGGATTAGAGGAGCTTGACCAGCAAAATCTTGGCTTATTACATTGGGGAAGGAGGGGTGGCTAGCCCACATTGTTTCAAACCTGAAAGGTTTTTTAATTTGGGGTATTTGTGGGCCTTCCATTTGGATTTTTAAAGGACAATGGTCTGAGTGGGTCCTAGTCAGGTGTTGCACAGTTGCTTCAGGGTACTGAGAAATCCAACCCTCGTTGGCAAAATACCTATCAACTCTTTCTAGGATTAGGGCATTCCTATTCTTGTACCTTTTATTTGTCCATGTGTATTTACTGCCTTTATACCCTAGGTCAATTAACTGGCATGTGTTGATGCATTTCCAGAAGTTGTTACTGCGGCTGAGATTAATAGGATTCCCCCCCCCCCCTAAATTTATCTCTAGCCTTTAAGACTTCATTGAAGTCACCCCCTACAAACCATTTATTATTTACAGTTCTGTAGAGAGTTGCTAGTTGTTCCCACAACATATTCCTATCTACAAGCAAAGGGCTAGCATAGATTGCAGAAAAGAGCCAAGGGGTATGGTTTGGTCTTACCTGAACCATTGCATGAATACCTTGAGGTGTGGTGGCCACTTCTTCCACTGCGACTTGGTCTTCTTTCCACATAAAAACTATGCCACCAGCAATACCTACCGCCGGTGATTCAATGATCATATCAAAGTTGAGGGCACTGGCCAGTGACTGGTGATCTACCATCTTTGTTTCAAGGAGCTCCAGCATGGAGGGTTTGTGTAAGTTAACCATTCAGTGCAGTGCCTTTTGAACTCTGCACTATTCCCACCCCTAACATTCCATATGATGTAATTCATCATTGGAAACGTGGGGGATGGGTGGGCTCCCTTTTGGGAGCTCGGCATAGTGGTCGCTGATGGGGTTTTCCTCTTCAGACTCAGTATTGGTGTAAGATTGATCAAGGGCTTGATTTGGCCCATGGTTTGAGTTGAAACTAGGCCTAGCCCTCACTTGGTCATTGCTTTGGGGCATAGAACCACCACAATCTCGCTCACTTGTAAACTGAACTCTATTGATCTCACCGAATCCAGGACAATCGACTCTGTTCTTGGCGTTTGGTACATCTGCTCCCCCTCCTTCGCTGATTCCTTGTTTCTCAGCAAGTCTAGGGCTTTGGCAACTCCTTGGTGGATGTTTTAGAGGGGTGGAGGTCTGCTCGCTTTCTTTGGGGTAGACACTGATGGAACCGTTGAGGGCTCGATCTGGGTAAAGCTCGGTTCTGCTGCTGGGTCCTCCTTCGTTAGGTCTGGGAAGAAAGGAAGAGCTTGAAAGCTCTGGAGAATGTGGGAGTTGAGAGCTTGAGGGTCTGTGATCGGTGACGGACATTCCGAGGTTGCCATTGACTGCCATAGGAGGGGCCCAAATGCCATTAGGGCTTTGTTCAGAGCTTCTACTGTCACTTTGGCAATGTGAGTCGGATTTTGGACTATCAGCATCACCTTCTTGTTGTCCAGAGTGAACTCGTAGGAGAGTCCCTGACCTTGTAAAGCCACCTCCAACCAAGAGGCCGGTTGGTGGTCCGGAGGCAGTGGACTGGTGGAGACGGTGGATGGAAGGGTGTTCGTAGGGGTGCTTTTTGCCATTTTTGGGTTTCTTCTATTTTCTACTTTGGGAAAAGCTGGGATTGGGGTTAAATGACTGATCTCCCATTGTAAAACCTTCCGTTGTCACATCTCGGACAGTGGAAGGGTTCTGTGGCGTTGGGATTAGGGGGAGATCTTGCTCATTAATTGGGGATATTGAAGAAGTGACGGTTGCAGTCTTTTCGACTGCGTTTTGGGAGGGTTGCAGGTAAGGTAATCGAGTACCATGCCTGTCGATAGGATTTCCACCATTAGCGAGAGAGGGGAAGGTAGTGGGTGGGTAGACAAAGGGGGGGAGTGAGACTGTGGAGTTCCCTTAGGGCCCAGAATGGGTTGATCTATTTGGGACAAAATAGGGGACCCGTTTTTGTCAGTCGATGATTTGGTACTTGGGCCGTTGGGGGTTGGGCCAGTGCTTATGTGGGGTGGGCGATTTTTGGGGGAGTCGATCGAATCAGGACCCACCTTCCTTTTGGTACTCATTGTGGGTTGTACCGGTGGGGTTATGTTTGGCCCATGATTTGATTTTGACAGCCCTTTGTTTGGGTTCTCAACGGGCCCAAAGTTATTGCTGTTTTTTTTGTTTATTTTATTTATTGTATTGTTATGGCCTGGGTTGCTCAAAATGTTAAAGCTTTTGGAGTGAAAATATTTACCTGGACCTGCTTCAAACGTCTTTACCTGTACCTCCTTTGCCTGGTAATTTGTAGGATTGTTCTCCTTGGTGGGTGGTTGTTTTGGGGAGCTCTGTGATCGCCTCCGTGGGAATGTGACTGTTTTCCATTCGCTTTCTTCTGGTGATTTATCTGAGTGGAAGGAGTTATCCTGTGTGTCATTGACTGGTGGATAGTGCATTTTATAGGTGCACCTTAGGGTTGTGTGTCCTATCCTGCCACAGCTGGTGCATAAAGTTCCTTCACCTTCGTAGATCACCGATTGTTTGTGGTCACCTATGATGACTGAGGTTTCTACTGGGGTTTCTAGTGGCACTTGGATACAAATGCGTGCATATCTCCCTCTGAGAGTAGAGGAGGTGCATTGGTCAATTTTTAGGAGTTTACCTAGTTTCCATCCCTCCTTTTCCAGAATAGCCTTGTCATAGAATTCTGTTGGGAGTTGTGGCAAACGTATCCAGATGGCAGTGGATGTGAGTGTTGCTTCTTGGGGCACAAATTTTGGCTCCCATTTCCTAACTGAGAGGAAGTGCCCAGAGACAAACCATGGCCCTAGGTGAAGTGCCTTGACCATACTCTCTTCTAAGCTAAATTTAGCTATGAAGAAATCACATCCTAGGTCAATCAAGATTAACGTTTCGGATGGGTTCCATAGGTTAACTAGCTTAGAGCGTAGTAAATGGTAAGGCATCTTTTTCTTAAAAGCTTTTATGATGACTGAGTACCTCCATGGAGCGTATATACGATCCTTTTCTTCAACTGACAGGGGGATTGAGCCTTCAATATGCTTGCCTTTGGCCTGTTCTAGCTGATTGTCATTGTCGTAGTAGGTTTCTTGGTTACCCTGTTGATTATCTAGGAGCATATCCTTGTAGGTTTGATCGTGGGGTGAGCCATTGGAGTGTTTTGTTGAAAGTTGGAGAGAGAATTTTCTCTAGTTGAAAATTAGTTAGACATGTTTCTCGTTTAACAGCTTCTTTCGATAGTCTCGGTAGTGAACTAGTTTTAAATTCTTTTTATTTAAAACTCAGCTCATTAAGAATAAAATTTATTTAGAAAACTTACAATCACATATCTAGCTTTCACTAAATTTATTCCCATTAGAAGTCATAGGAATTGAGTTGCCACTAATAATTTCTTCCAATTCGAAAGATTCCACGAATCCCTTTATTCTTATGCTACTATTTTTGTTTATTGCTGTCTTATTCTCATTCCACGTGAGAGAAACTTTTCATACTGGAGAATCTAATAATTTCAACTAAAAGTTGTCTTTTTTATATTGGAAAAAGAAAGCTTTGTTGACACCAAAAAAGTGGAAGAAATTGATTAATGATGCCGGACATAATAATTATTTTAATATTTAAAATTTTAAGTGAAATATTAAAATATTGAGTTTAAAATGTATTTGGAGTGAAATACTGATTTCCTTTGATGACTTTTCAACATTGACAAATGTTTCCTTTAAGATGAAGTTTATGTCCAAGCTCAATTTCAGCTTCAATTTCAACTACGTACTCGTCTTTTTAACTTCAACTCAAAATTATCCAAACGCCTTTCCGAAAAGTTTAGGGTTTTCATAGGTCATTTAGCAAACTTGGTAGGGCCAAATGTGAATTTTACCATATTTGTCGGCTTTTATACGCAGAATAACAACGTGAGGGCTATGCGTACACGTCAATGACGCTTCTAAGAAATTCCCAGCTGTCTGCTACCCAACAATTTCCTAGAAGGCAGAAGCCTTACTTGGTTGTACTAAATTACCAACATATCCTTTAATTGATATCGTGAGTTTATGGGTTCTACCTTTATCACGAATTAGTTATTCTGTTCGCAATTAAATATTTGTATATATTTCATAAATTTCTTAGTATAAATATAATTTTTAAGCAAATCATCATGATAGTAAATTATAAGTATTTTTCTCTTTTTGAATAGTAATATATAAAACAAAAAAAGACATGGAAACCAAATATTAATGTATGTTGTGTGAAATTATGTCTGAATACTCAAAGTAACCTACTCGAGCTTCAGTCTTTGTATTGTACCGCCTGAAAAGAGGTTCGCTAGCTTTTTCTTTCCCTGCACCTAAATTTTTTTTTTTTTTTTTTGATAATTTAACAAATAGTAAGATTTTGGACAAAAAATGAAAGCTTAATATCATGATTCTCAAAATTTACCAGAGTTCTAAAGTGAAAAATGGTCATAATGATGTATAAAATTAGTAAAAAGAAAATCTCGTCATGTATAAAATTAGTAATAAACTCTATAAAATCACATTAGCGGTCAACGAGGGGGTACAACTTACAAGGTCAATTTAGTAATTATGTATGCCACGTGGCACGCACCCATTTAATTGCCACGTCACGCCAGCCACCATCAAAGTTTCCAACAGTTTAGGCTTCTTTACAAAATTGAGACTTCTTTTTCCATATCATAATTCATCATCTTTGTCTCTCCAACTTTCTCTCTCTCTCTATCCGTCCTAATCTCCGGCGACCCTTTTTACTCCGGTCAGTTCCCCGCCGGAAAATATTAAATTCTTGTTTTACTGACAGCTTCCTTGCTTGTACCTTCATCTCGCTTCACCGATCTTGCACTTTACAGTAATCATCATGAATCCAGAATAGTAAGTTCCTTTTTATTATATCAAATTCATCTTTGGATTGAAAATTCAAGTACCTTATGCTGTTTTTTATTTATATCTGTTTTTTTCTGTTATGGGTTTTTTTAGATCTATTTTTATTAAATGTTTCAATCTTTGCTCCATGTCTTGTGATATTTTACTACATGTGGTTTTTTCTTTTGTTTCTCTGTGGTTGTTTGCATGTGGGATTGATCGAATTTTCTAGATCATGAATCATGTTTACGGATCGATTTTGCCTTATTTGCGTTGACCCTTTTTCTGTCTCTTGGATTATAATTAATTATTATTATGTGAACTGCTGAATTTAGTATCATGTGTTTAGAAATTTTGACTAGGGAATGGAATTGCCCAAACCATAATTGGAAAGATTAGAAATTAGTTAAAGATCAGATATTTATTCCTAAATAGCTTAAGTTGCAGTTATGTATGGTGATTTAATCTTTGTTGGCTCTATCTTAGTGAGATCAGCTATTTATGTGGTCGAGTATTCAAAGCCGGATTCAGGATTTAAACTCTATAGGTTCAACTTTTAGGGTTACTAGCATTAAACCCGTTGTATTTTCAAAGTTATGGGTTCATATCGACTAGTTGTTTCAATTTTAGTGAATTGTACACATATATTTATGCTCCGCACGAAAATATTGTGTCCAGATGAACCAACAGCAATTGCTGCGTCAGCATCTGCAAATGTTAGTTATTGTTCAAAGTTGGGAACTGAATTTGAAGTAAGGAGGCTGCCGAATATAGATCATTCGGTCATTAGAGAAAGCTTTATTGTTTGTCAAAAGTCAGGATCTATCCATGCTATATAGTAGGACTGCGGGATAGGATCTTCCCCACGGAACTGGTTGTGTTCTTTGCTTTTTTTCCTGTGGTGGTTGTTAACATTAATGATTGTTGGATTTGGAACTCTCATGAATTATTATCATGGACCACTAAAAACTTTGAGTAAACTATATCATTATCAAAAACAAAAATGAAGCTCCAGTCTTCTGCACCTCAGAAACAGTACCCTTTTTATTTTTTAATTTTTTTTTTTGTGTGTGTGTGGTTTGGGGGGGGGGGGGAATAATATGCTTTTTAGATGCGTACTCAATGGATCAACTTTAAAATGTTCTGCATTCTTATGCCTGATATATCTGCAAATTCATGCCCATTTCAATATGTTGTGCTACATTAATCTATTGAATTGCTTTCTGGACTCTTTTTGAAACTGACAGTATGTTTTTACATGCAGCGATTATCTTTTCAAGCTTTTGCTTATTGGAGATTCCGGTGTTGGCAAATCATGTCTCCTCTTGAGATTTGCTGTAAGTTTATTGTAGAATTTTACGACCATTGTTCTTCTCATACATCTGAAGATCTTTTCCATTTGTGCCTGTGTATTAGTTTCTTGCTGGTGCAACCTTTTTCCTTGGACATGAAAAGTATTTTTCCTTTGTATATTAGCTTTCCTTTTCTCTTCCTTTTTTGCCCAGGGTGAGGTGAGGGGTTGAGTGGATGCTACTTGCTCAATTTAGTGGTTTTGCAAAAAAAAATGTAACCTTCCCCACAGCTGTGTTTAAGTTGTCCTCTTTATGGGTGGTGGAAGTTCAACTTATGTAGGGTGGAGTTATGCTTTTGTTTCATTAAGCTTTGATTTGCTGATTTGAGTTTGTCATTTACGTAGTTCATTTGCTTTTAAGACTGCCTCTCAAAATAAATTGTAAAGTTTAACTTTCTTTATGGAAGCAATTAGGCTTTTTCTTATTGTTATATATTTTCTCTCTGGTTTCAGGATGATTCATATCTTGAGAGTTACATTAGTACCATCGGTGTGGACTTTGTAAGTGTATCTTTCCATTCTGTGTTATGTCATATCTACAGATGGTTCTGCAGTATATTAGTAACAATTGTTTTCTCTTTTCTTCTAGAAAATCCGCACAGTTGAGCAGGATGGGAAAACCATTAAACTTCAAATTGTAAGTATCTAATTCTCCGTAGACCATTCATGTGCTGAAAACAATAGAAGTTTGCCTTCACCACATAGTCATATGGTTGTTGTTTTTTTTTAAATTCTACTAACCCAAAAAAAAAAAAAAAATGAACCACACTTCCTAATTTCCCCTCTTGTATGTGCAGTGGGATACTGCTGGTCAAGAGCGTTTTAGGACAATTACCAGCAGCTACTATCGCGGTGCTCATGGCATAATTGTAAGTTATTTATTTCTCACATATTGTACCAATACTGTATCTCATTTGTCGGGAGGTCTTACTCTGATCGCATCTTCGTCAGGTTGTCTATGATGTAACCGATCAAGAGAGCTTCAATAATGTCAAGCAATGGTTGAGTGAAATTGACCGATATGCGAGTGATAATGTGAACAAACTTCTCGTAGGAAACAAGTGCGATCTGACAGCGCAGAAGGTAGTTTCCACAGAGACAGCTCAGGTAATCAATCCCCTACACTCCTTTTTTAGACTCCCTTGATGTAATTATGCCCCCGCCATTAGTTACCTGTATAGTGCGTTCAAAGATGCCTCATTGTTGAGCTGTATATCCCATTTGATGATCAACATTTTTGTAGGCTTTTGCCGATGAGATTGGCATTCCTTTCATGGAAACTAGTGCGAAAAATGCCACCAACGTGGAACAGGCTTTCATGGCTATGGCTGCTTCAATCAAGAACAGGTTTGGAAATTTTCAGTTGAAGCTGCCCTCATCACAGTTGCAGTTTTACTCTTTTCTTGTATGGAAACTTATTATACTATGCATTTGTAGAATGGCAAGCCAACCGGCATCAAACAATGCACGGCCTCCAACTGTGCAGATCCGCGGACAGCCTGTCAACCAGAAGAGCGGTTGCTGCTCATCTTAAAAGGACAAGGAAGAAGCTCTGTCGCCTCGATGACGATTGTGATGTGGCATGTAAAATTAGTCTCTCTTAATGGCTTGATAGGAAGACTGTTCACCGTTATCACTTTTTACTTTCTTTCGGCACTATGTCAAAACACTCAATTCTTTGCAATGTATTTGGATAAACGATTTGTAGAAAACCTAGGAATATTGGTGAATACTAGTATTTGCTTTCTATTCTTTGGACCTTCATCGAAATGATTTAATGTGCAAGTTTACCTATAAGAGTTTTGCTACAATGCGATAATTTTTGCTGTTGGTTTCTTGTTTTTGTCGGGTTCACGGGTTCGAGCCGGGGAAGGTAGGCTGTCCATATTATACACCTATAGGTGCAGCCCTTGCTCGAATCTTGCGTGAATACTGAACTTTTTTTTTCCGTTTCTGTCGGATGTCATCTAAGGGATAATTTTTTTTTTTTTTTTGGTAATTTAAAATTTTATTATCTGGGAAAAATGAATACATTTGCAGAACAAAAACCCATCTCTATCTTACAGTTGGACATGCAGGCCCAACTATAAGCACTACATCAGCTAAGTAGTATCAACATAGCAATCTAAGATAAAAATTTAAGGACTTTAGCTTTCCCTCTAAACTAGTTCTCATACTACCCCGACAGTGGATGTCTTGGATTATCACTCTAACCAAATCCTCAGCTTTCCTTTTTTGCTTTCGAAAGATCCTCTAATTCCTCTCCTGCCTTATGTAATACACAGTGCCTGCAAGCATCAATCTATATAGAACTGCCGATGCTCTTCTTCCTGCTACAAACTTAATGGCCCAGCTTATTTCTTCATTCCATTTCCTGGCAGCTCGTCCTACTCCAGCCCATTTCAGTAGCTCTCCCATATTGTCGCTGAAAACTTGCATTTAAAAAACTAATGCTCATGATCCTCATCATTTTTCTCGCACAAGACACATTCTCCACTTGTTATGCTCCCCCAATTCATGAGCCTGTCTTTAGTGTATAATCTGCTTTGTATGGCTATATAAACAATGAATAGCCATTTAGGACAGCTATCATTGTTACATAGCATTCTTCTCCAGGGGACCTTTGTGAACTCACCCCTTAGCTTATTATAGACATCTCGAATGGAGTAGTTATTCCCATTCATCACCTCTGCCACATTGATATTAGCTTCTGTCGAGTATTTTCCAGCTCCTAGAATCTTTTTTGTCAGCCATGCTGCTTGTTTAGCTTTAACATTCCATACTATATCTTGCTTTATGTAATACGTGTGCATCCATTGAATCCACAATCGATCCTTCTTTTTGCATAAGTTCCAAAGGTGCTTCAGAATTGCTGCTTTGTTCCAAATGATTATATCTGCTATGTTTAGTCCTCCTGCAGTCTTTGGCCAGCATAACTGTTTCCAAGCAACCAAAGCCTTCTTGCTCCCATCTGTCTCCCCGAAATCTTGTGCATATACTTTCAATCTTTATCAGGATCTTTTTTGACAACGGAAAGATCTGTGACCAAAAAGATTGAATGGCTATCATCACACTTTTTATCAATTGCAAACGACCTGCATATGACAAGAATCTTGCTGTCCAATGTTGCACTTTTGCTAGTATTTTGTCTAGGAGTGGTTGACGTTGATTTACTGATAATCTTTTGACACTTAATGGTACACCAAGATATCGAAAAGACAGGGATCCTATGGAGAAACCCAAGCTGCTCAGAATCTGCTGTTGAACTTGTACTGGTACTCCACCAAAGTATATAGAGCTCTTTCCTTGGTTGGCAATCAGCCCTGATGAGGCAGAAAATTGCTGAAAGCAGTCAACTTACGCCAAAGAGTCCTGACAAATGATGATTCAGACGAGATTCGGCATTTTTGAACCAGGAAACGCTCGGTTTCCATTTCGGTTGTAGGTGTAACCAACCTGCTATTAAGGATATGGCGGGCACCTCTGCAGAAAAGTAGAAGATCATCAGCAAAGCTTAGCTAAACTATGTTTAGCCTCTCACACCTTGGATGGAAATTGAAATCTGGTTTGCTCTTCAAAGTCTTCATCAGTCTTGTCAGATATTCCATGGCTAAAAGAAAAAGGTAGGGTGATAAAGGGTCTCCTTGTCTCACCCCACGCTTGGCATCAAAGGGAGCTGTCGGTTTACCATTGATCACAATTGAATAGGAAATAGTGGACACACAAGTCATTATCCACTTCAGGAATTGACTAGGTATGTTCATTGTTGTAAGCACCTGTTCTAGAAATACCCACTCCAAAGAGTCATATGCCTTCTGCATTTCTATCTTGACCATACATCTAGAGGAGACTCCTTCCCGACCATATCCCTTCACAAGCTCATGTCCTAGCAGAATATTGTCATTCAATAATCTCCCTGGTACAAAGGCTGCTTGACTCTTATCAACCAGAAAGTCCATCACAGTTTGCAGTCTACTAGTGAGCATTTTTGAGATGATCTTGTAAAGAATAGTACAGCACGAAATAGGTTTGTATTGCTTAATTGACTCTGGATTCTTCACCTTTGGAATAAGAGTAACTGAAGTGCTATTGATTGGTTTATGCATTATATTTTCTTTGAAGAAGTTAAGGACTGCTGTTGTGACATCCTGTCCAATTATATGCCATGATTTCTTGAAAAAACAAGCATTAAAACCATCACCTCCTGGAGCTTTTGAATCATCAATCCCTTGTAAAGCTTTGAATACATCCTCGCTTGTGAACTGGGCTATTAAGCCCAATTGTTGCTTCCTTGTTAGTGCAGGACCTTGCTTCATTACATTAGGATCAATTGCAGGTAAACTGTTAGCTGACTTACCTAGTAAGTTCTTATAGAAACCAATAACTTCCTGTTCAATTCCAGTGTCGGTTATTATTAGATTTCCACCCTCATCTTTAATCATCTTGATTTGATTCTGTGATGTTCTCCCCTTCATACTTGCAAAGAAGAAAGCTGTGTTAGAATCCCCTAGCTTCAGCCATTGTATCCTTGATTTTTGTTTGTAAATACTTTCCTCTATCATACATCATTTTCAAGATCTTTTCTAGCCTTCTTTTCTGCTTCAAACGTGTCACTAGTTGATGTAGTATGCCTCATTTGTGCTTGAGTATCTGCCAGTTCTTGTCTCATCTGTTGTACCTTTCTAGTTGTCCCAGCATACTCCTTCCCATTCAAAGTTTTAAGAGCAGTTTTCACCTTCTTTAAATTCTGCCATATGCCTTCCATCTTGTGACCCCTATATATCCATCCTTCCTGTACAATTTTACCAAATTCTTCATGATCAGCCAAACAATTGTAGAATTTGAAAGGTCTTTTCCTATTATCCACTCTTTGTTCCATCTCAATGCATAAAGGAGAATGGTCTGAGAATTGAGGGTCCATTACTTGTACTTGTATTGGGGGCATTCCTACCATCCACTGAGCCTTTACAACCACTCTATCTATCCTGCTATAAACATGACCGTTAGTCCAGGTATAGTTTCTTCCCACAGTTGGTAATTTTGTCATTTGACATTCCTCCATAAATTCTCTGAAATCCTTAACTTCACTTATCTGTATTGTTGTACCATGTACTCTATCATCCATATCCTTGATTGCATTAAAGTCTCCCATGATTAGCCAAGGCATTGTCATCTGCTCCTCCAATTCTCTTAGAGCTTTCCACAGTTCACATCAAAGGGATAATTTACAGTTGGTATTGCTAGTTGAGGTATAATATATGAAACAGTTGTGTCACATACGAATGAAATGTAACCTAGTGGTCTCTCTAGTCATTATCTAAGTGCAAGATTTAGGGTTCAGATTAAAATGCTGTTTAATAGGTGCCATGAAACAAAATATATGACATTCTAAAGCCATATAGGGGTGAAAAGGATCAATACAAAATCTGGTCAAATTATGGGGGAAATGCAGGTTAAGCATTTCTCTCCAATTACTTTGGTCAAGACCAAAGTAATTGGCACAACATTCTGCTTAAGGAAATCTTCAGTGATTTGCAGCAACTTGTTGCAGCAAATCTGATTTTCTTTCTTCTGAGCCTCCTCAAATATACATTATGATAATGCTAAGTGGATATCAACATAGAACAAGGGATAACTTAACCGCATAAGTCATCTTCTTATCAAATGAAATATTGTTTTTCTCTAGCCATACCAGTTTACCCATAGTTATAGTAGTTTGCCAATAATCACCATGGTGAAAGGAAGCTTTATGAAATCATGGATATGAAAAGTGAATGGACTCGTACAAGTTGAGAGTCTATGACGACAATTAAATCACAGAATGAATAATCGCAAAGATTGGTCATAGCTCATAAAATAAACTGCAAGTATGTTACAGAGATTCTTAATGTATAACATATACACTACTTAGGAACTTTTCCGATCAAAATAAAATGTCAGCACATCTTCTGAAAATAGTCGCTAGAAACTACGGCTAACAATATCCTTTAAGAAAACATGGTCAACAGACTAGCAGTAACTTCATTGTCAACAACAATAAGCCCAGTGTAACCCCACAAGTGGGGTTTGGGGAGGGTAGTGTGTACGCAGTTTACCCCTACCTTGCGAAGGTAGAGAGGCTGTTTAGTAACTTCATTCTCGCATTTGAGAAAACACACTTTTCCTTTTTATCGAACAAAGAAGGGAACTTTTTGTTATTAAAAATTGTTCGTTCTCTAGTTTACCAGTAATCGCCACAAGAACAAACTCCATTTTTGAAATGGTGAAACCTAGTTGTATCTCTGACAATGATTTCCCTATTTTCTATTGCTGATATAACTTTAGTGGCTTGGTGGCAGTCTCCACAAACTCTCAGGTTCTTGAATATCCTAATTGGCATTCCTGGTGGTAATTTTATTAAGCCAAAGGCAATGGCTAGTTTCTCACTGTGCCACAGAAGTAGCTGCTCCTTTTGTTCCTCCGCTACATCATGTAAAGCCGAGTCAAGATCAGGCACATAACCCGCTACCTTCATTTTCTTCTCAAGATCTTTTAGTTTCATGCGTATGCTTTGCAAATCTGGATGAAGTCTATCCCCTGATCTGAACTCATGGATCACTCTTCCAACCTCCATCCAACTATATCCCGGTGTTTTTATAACTTTGTTCTCTTTCATTGATTTTCTAACTTTCGAAACACCTTCCCAATGGTTCTTGGCTGCATAAACATTAGCAAGTTGAACATAGCCTGCTGCATTGGTAGGTTCAAGGCTAAGCAAGTTTTTGGCAGCAAACTCTGCCACTTCTAAGTTTCTGTGGATCCGACAAGCACCCAAAAGTGCTCCAAACAGTGATATATGGGGTTTGAAATGCATTTTTGTTATCAAATCCACAGCATCGTTTAGCTTGCCAGCTCGTCCAAGGAGGTCAACCATACAAGTATAATGGTCTGGTTTTGGCTTAATTCCGTAATCATTCTGCATTTGCTCAAAATACTGAATACCAAGATTGACAAAACCTGCATGGTTACAGGCTGATAGAACTCCAACAAAGGTTATCCAATCTGGTTTTATTCCTTTACTCTTCATCTCATCGAACAAGTGAAGGGCCTTCTTGCTTTCCCCGTGTTGAGCATACCCTGAAATCATTGCATTCCAAGTGACGACATCCTTTCTTGGCATCTCAAGAAACAATTTCCATGCATCCTCCAAAACTCCACACTTGCTATACATACTGATCAATGAAGTCCCCACCGTCATATCCAAGTACAGAGGGGACTTCATGACGTGCTGATGAACTTGCTTCCCCAATTTCAATGCAGATAAATTACTACAACCTAGTAAGAGACTACTCAACGTCGAGTCATTAGCCTTTACTCCCGATCCCATCATTTTCTTGAACAGCTTCATACCATCCTCTGCTCTCCCATTCTCAATGTAACCCGAAATCATGGTGTTCCAAGTTACCATACTCCTCTCCTGCATCTCTCGAAACATCTTCTCCGCCATTTCAACATTTCCTGATCTCATATACCCCGTCACAATCGCCGTCCTAGCAATCACACCTTTCACAGGAGCTTCCCTAAACAACTCCAATGCTGATTCCAGTTCCCCAGATTCAACATACCCAGCTACCATAGCATTCCAAGTAACCTCATTCCTCACCGACATTGCCCGAAACAACTCTTCCGCTTCAGCCATCAGCCCATTTTGAGAGAACCCTGAAATCATGGTATTCCAGGAAGCAATATCTTTAACCGGCATTTTATCAAAGAAATTCTTAGAAGCCTCGATATCAGAATTTCTCATATAGCAAGCTAATATAGTATTATACGACACAACATTCGGTTCAGGAATTTTGTCAAACACTTGGCGAGCTTCTTCAATATACCCAGGTTTTCTTGAAAACCCAGCCAAGATTGAATTCCATGTGATTACTGTCTTAACCTTCATGCTCTCGAAAACTCTAAGCGCGGAATCTAAATCCCCACATCGAATATAACTGGTAATTTTCTTGTTTGATAATACCACATCGTTAGTTTCAGGTAGCTCAGAATGTTTGGTTTTGTACGAGAAGTGGCCATTTCTTGAAAATCTTGGTTGTGTTATTACGTTACTGGGGGATACCAGTTCGGATGGAACTGAAGGCAATGTTTGTAGGTTTGGATTGTCATCTTGGATTTGAGAAAAGGAGCTGTAAGAGATACAATTATGGGGTTTGCATAATAGGAAAGAAAAGAAGGGAAAGGAGCAAATTTTGCTTCTAAAGTGAAGTTGATAGTACATTTGTCATGCTTGGTGTGTTTGAGCTCTTTATGTAAACTTATTTGGTCGCGTGGAAGGAAGCAAAATGTTCATACAAAAAAATAAAAATAATAATTTATACATGCAAGAAGCAAAGAGAATTCATATATATATATATATATATATATATATATATATATATTTGATCTTTATATAAAGTATATGTGAGTTGTCCCACATCAGTCGAGGTCATTGGTCTCCTTATATGGTCGTTCAAAAATAGCCCAATTTCAAAAGTAATCGAAATTTAGCCACTTTTTATGTAAAGATAAATCTGAGCGAAAACACCATTCAAAACCCTAAAAAATACTCCAGTATATTATGCTGGAGTTCCAGCATAAGTATGCTTGAACTCCAGCATATTATACTGGAGTTCCAGGATAAGTATGCTGGAACTCCAGCATAATATGATGGAGTTCCAGCATAAGTACACTAGAACTCCAGCATAATATACTGGAGTTCCAGCAAGTATAATTGTCCAGTATAATATACTGGAGTTTGGAGCACCGGTGCTCCAGTCTCCACTATATTATACTGGAGCCAGCAAAGTATACCGGCCCAGCATAATATGCTGGAGTTCATACACAGGTGCACCGAACTCCAGTATATTATGCTGGACTGGTCTCTGTTGCAGCAAAACGGTGGCTATTTTTCATTGACTTGGTAAACGCCGTCTATTTTTGATTGACCAGTCCGAAAACTGGCTATACCGTGAAATTTTGCCTAGCTTTTGGGGTTGAGTTAGGCCCAATGTCCATTCTTATCAGTATAATCTGTCGACAGAGGGGGTTCTGGTGAACCCCTTCCGCCCCTAGCTCCGTCAATGCCCTCGAGTGCATGAATATATTACAAACACAAAAAAGAATGATGGAGTTTAGGATTAAAAAATCAAAATAGCTAAAAGAAGTTGTATGTATACCTATTTTTTGTTCTATCCAACAATCGATAACAACAAAATTCGAAATTAGTTAGAGTTATACGAGTTCTTTATATCCATTCTGTTGTGTTCGTCGTGTTAATTTCATTTCAATGCTAGTATATAATTTGATTATTAAGAGTTCTCTAGAGTAAAGAATTTTCTAAAACCCACACTTATCACTAGTACTGATGTATACGGTCAAAATCAGGTGTCCCCAATTTTGTAGGCTCGAGGGGTCGCGTCGAGAACAAGTTCAATGTGGACCGGGCTCGAACCCGATAGCAGAATACAAGACTCGAAGATCGAAATGCTCGATGAACACCGGGGCCGAGTATGACCAACCTCGAGATAATACCGTTATGGTTTTATAACAGAAAGAGCGAGATTCCCGCGGTGGCCCTAAGATCACGGCATAAATTGCGGAACGGATTTGTACTAGGCGGTTAGACAGTTGTATAAAAGATTCCCTACTGTAATTAAAAGTGTACCTTATTTAGGATTCCCTACTATATAAAGGGGATCCCAATCATTTGTAACGCATAATCATTGACAAGAGAATATGCATACATCATTTTCTGGCTTACTGTTCATTTGAATCGCATTGTTATTATTTTATTGTTCTTATCCACCTACCTCGAGGTTGCCATAGCTCGAGGTCGAGATTTGCATACATAATGGTTTGACTTATCTTACTCTTTAATTTATACACTTGATTCCTTGTTTATCAGTTAATGTTGGATTAAATCACATATCTTTAAAACCACAATACAAGTTTAATTGTTACTCGGATTTTAGGGTAAACAACTAATAAGATTCTTTGCAAATACTGGATCTATGTAAGTGTAGCAAATACAAATAAGCCTCAACGCCAATTAGTTGGTATATTCTATGTTGGTCATTCTCTTATTTGCATCCATAAAGCTTTATTCTTAGATAATTGCAAATTTTAACATCAAGAGATTGTATATCTGTTGAGATAAGTTTCCCAACTTAATTTTAGAGATTAACCCGTTCTTCTGTTAGTAAAACTTAATGACAAATATAGCTTTAAAGAAAACAGAAATACGTTCTATTCAAGCAGTTTAAACACAAACAATTTATCATCACAAAATACTAAAATTTCAGGAAAAACGGTACAGAAGGAAAATTACTTTCAGCACTTTAAATAGGATGATACTACGAATAGTCACTTTCAATTTTACTGGTTTATGGATTAATGTACAGTGACGAACTTGATAAAAAATCCAAATGAATTACGATCTCACTCTAGGGGTTCGGATTAACTAACCTTCAATGAATTTTCAAGATTAAAACATAAGCACAACATCCATTTTACTTGTCCAGGCTTCTCTATTTGAGTTATAGAGCTTTTACCCAAGGAGAAAAACAATGTGTAAACAAGAAAAACACATAACCAAGAGAACAATGACTGCAAAGGAGCAATATTGTTTTTAATAAAATTCAAAAACAAAAATGATCCCACAACTAAATCAAAAATGGACCTAAAGCCTAATTATGAAAGAAAGGGTATTCATGCATGTCAAAGGTCAAGAAAGACCAAGGGTGTAAAACCCCAGAAGAGACATCTAAATTTACACTCTTAAAAAGAACAATAAAGTTTTCAGATGATTCTAATACATGAAAGCCCCTGAAAATGAGTCTTGGAGAGATGATCTTGCCATCATTGAGCATATAAGTATATGACCGAAATAGAGAATGAGCTTAGACGGCTGGTTCTGGGGAGCCTTACTTGGCACCCAAGGATGGGAACTGGCCAACATCCTCAATCTTGGGGGCTACAACACTGTAGCTGTTACCACCATTACCACCATTACCCCCATAGCCACCTCTTCCACGGCCACCACGGCCACCACGTCCCCTACCTCGATAGTAATTTTCCCCCTCAGCAGGTTTCAGAAACTCATTTATGCTTTTAGTCTGCAAATCAATGAAATCGAATCAGTACAGCAACAAGAAAGTCTATACTACTATTTTCTTTCTGCAACTTGCTCACTACTGAAATGGTTGTAGACAAATAATGCACATACAGCAGATCCTATGCTGCAGAGTTTCACTTACTCCTCTTATGACTCAACACTACTCTATTAAGATTCACAAACAGAAAGGCATAGCTATTAGCATGCTATTTTAAAGGAATTTAAGTCATTAGAAAACAACTAGCCACTCCAGCACAAAAGAGTGCGGAGTCGGCTTCTGGTACCAAGTCACTAATATACTTGCTACTAGCAGGCATAGAGTTAGGGTCGTCGTAGGGAAAACTGTTAGCTAGCACTAAATATATCTGAAATTTAAATGCAGTTAGTGCACTCTGACACTAAGTGCTTGGAACATTTCTTAAAATATTAAAATGACCTTTGGAGGGGAAGGGGAAGTAAGGAGGCTCAATTTGGCAAGCCTGAAATATGAAAATTTTCCATGTAATTCATGAAGTGCATGTAATTTTCTTAAAATATTGGAGGACCCTGACCTTAAAATGGCCTTGGGGGGGAGGGGGGGAGGGGAAGGAGGCTACGAATACATACCTCAGCCTATTTATGTACATAAAATCCCTCAGATAAAATTTTTCCCTACAAGTGCCTTAGGAGAAAGATTGGTATGATGAAGCGAAGGTGGATACAGCAATGTTCCAATCCCGGACGCTAGAACTTGAAAATAAAAAGTTCGAGTACATATATAGTAGGAATTAGGATCATATAGAAATGGTACGGACTCTTGGCAATCAAACAAGATACAAGAAATAATTTGGCCAGATACTGTGTTCCCATATCAATCCATTAAAATTCACAGCAAATTAAAAGAACTAGATTACCTTCTTGGCCTTTTCAACTGCCTCTTTCCGCTTATCTTTCTCAGCACCCTGACACAACAACAATTTGCAAGCTAGATTAATATACTAACAGACAGCACTATTAAGATCCTGATAACCGACAACAAAGCAACAAGAAAATAGCAACAGCTGTTTGCTCACCAATTTGATGAAAACATCATCTTCATTCTTCTTGTTTGATAGAAGTTGCATGGATTCAAATTCCTTATCCAAATTAACCTTTCTTTCTTCAGGCTTCTGAGCCAGCAAAGCCTTCCTCTTCTCCTCCAGTAATTTCTCATACTCCTCAAGGGTCATCTCCTGCAAAGTAAGTCTATATCAATGTTGAACAGTACACTAATTCAATTCTAGCTATTTTACTGATCTGCAGGTACTGTCCATTAGACTACCATGCCGTTGTTCATAAAAAAAAATCATCAAATAACAAATATAGGCAAACAATCAATCAGGTCTCTACCTAGTTAAAATCTTAGTCAAAGCAAGGGACCCAGTTGAAACAAACAATAATCTCAATAAATGTTCTATTCTCTAAAGTTGGCTCACTGCTACGTCACTGGAACTTCTTCTTGGCAGGTTAGTCACTGATGCCGAAAGGAATTTATCACAAAGGACAAACCATCTTGAAGTGCTCTCTTTCAAGTAGTAACAAGGGACCAAGGAGAAATTTCAAGAGCAGTTGATGCTATGTGACAAGTAACTCACATTTTCAGTTAGTGGTTGCTTCGCTACAGTCCTGATCTCAAAAGTACTAAAGGGTGATGGTTAAAAAACTACTTGCAAAAGTAAAAGCTCCCTATCTAACTATGAAAGCAATCTATAAAATGTAGCATCCTCTTTACACTATTTACAGTACCATATTCACAGCAAAAAGACAAGATATAAACAGTTAAATTTAACAATTGAAATAGTAAATTGCTTTAATCAATGCACAAGAGGAAAGAACTCCACAGCTTCAGATACTTTTCTGAATTATCATTCCATAATAAAATCCCAAGGCGCTTCCAGGCATATTGACAGGATAAAGACAGTCAGGAAATGCATAAAAAGACCTCACATTTGACAATATTAATTAGACTGTTTGCAAGGCTCCAAAAAGTGGGTAGGCTAAAATGAAAATTGTGCAAACATTACTTTCCCAAACTGATTTAAGTGACACCGCAGTCAAGAGACTGAATGTTGTAACCAACACCAACCTCCTACCCCCAATAAGAAGAATGGGTAAAAAAGGGCAGCTCGATGGACTAAGCTCTCGCTATGCGCGGGGTCCAGGGGAGGGCCGGACCACAAGGGTAGAACCATGACCTCTTGGTCACATAGTAGCAACTTTATCGGTTACGCCAAGGCTCCCCTTCAATAAGAACATTGGGTAATATGATATAATATAAATTTGCACGATAAGACATTGGGTAATATATAAAAAGCCAAAAAACATGAAACTCATGTAGAAACAAAAAAATAACAGTTACTTTCTCCTCAGGCTCCTTCTCTTCTGGCTCGGCAGCAGAAGAATCCTTTTTGGCATCTCCAGCATCTTCCTCCCCAGCTGGTTTCTCAGGATCAACAATCTTCTCTCCTTCAGTAACAGGCTCCTCTGTCTCCCTGACCATTGAAGAGCCAACCATTAAATAAGAAACAATTATTGTCATTTGAAGAGGGGAAGGGAAAGCATGATTAGGAGACCAAATGAGATGAGAACGCTCACGGTGCAATCTCATCTGTGGGAGTCCCCCAGTTCGCACGACCTGCACCCTCCCGTTTAAAGTCATTCCTATACAGAACGATAAAGATAAATATCATGCATTTGAGAAACCAATAGTTGTCAAATATAACAACACTAAGAACATTTGAACCATCCCAAACCAAAAAAATGGAAAGTGGATTTGGTCATTCAAAAGAATTTCCAGCAAAACAACTTACCCACGTCCAGTTCCACTTCGTCGATCATACACTCTGCGTGGGCGATCACCTTCTGCACCTTCCTCATTGTTGAAACCGCCCCGACGTCCCCCACGGAATCCCCCACGAGGTCCACCATATCCACCACCTCTCCTTTCAAAGGACCTTCCTGACTCTCCATCCTCTGGTGCTTTGTACACTCCAGAGAAACCATTGTTGCTACCAAAGGTATTCTCACCATCAGCAAAATCCTGGTTAAATCCACGTCCCCGTCCGCCACGACCACGGCCTCCTCCACGTGGACCCCCACGGCCTCCTCCTCGTTGGCCTTCAAACCTGGACTCCCTCACTGCTCAAACAACATTGCACATATAAGCAATGGGAGCATTATACTCCCTCCTTTCTGTTTTATATAATAGATTGCACTTGAAACAGAATTTAAATAGTTAGTAGACTGAGAAAAGCATCGGATCAAAGTTCAAATTCTTAATAATTTCAAACATTTCTAAAAATCCCACAAGGAAATAATGTCATACAAATTGGAAAATTGAAATGCTTAAATAGTTTGAAAAGAACTATGACTAATACAAACCAGCTATCCAACTTAGAATTGCCACCATGTAAGAGAGACACAAACACATACTATGTAGGACAGTCGGGGCAGTCTTACCCTAACTAAGGGCAGAGAAACAACAAATACTTGAAAGAACTACATATATTTTTCCTGACAGCCGCCCAACAACAATAACACATAAAACATAAGAAATTGCTCAAAAAACCAAAACAGAGTGGTCTCTCACTAACTGCTTTATCCAATCAAATAAAGACTGCAGCTTTACAACATAAGATTACAATATCTGTAATAATTCACTAACACCGCGCAATGTGAATCAATAAATAGCATGAAACTACTCAAATCTATTAAAATATATACACAAAAATCAAAAGGGTGTAATAAAAATTACCAGCTTCAGAAGGAGGGAGGGGCTTAGAGGGAAACTTGGCAACTGGCTTAGCCGGTTGAACTTGAGCCTTAGCTGGAGCTTTCTTAGGAGCAGCAGCAACCGGAGCAGCCTCTTTCTGAGCAATGAACAAACTTGGGTCCTCTGCATCATCACCCAGAAGATCAAAGGGGTTTAAAGTTGCCATTTTTTCACTCTTTTCTTGAATGTATAAATAGAGATACAAATATATGTATTAGGAAATTGAAAATCCCTAAAAATTAGAACCCATGGAAATGGATTATGAGAAAGGTATTGTGAAGTGAAGAATGTAGAGAGATGAAAAGTTGGGAATTTGTGAAAAAGATAGAAAATGCGGCAGATAATTGAGGGGAAGTGAAGTGAAACTAATCTTAAAAACCCTAGCGAATGGAGATTCTATGAGGGGAAGGTTCAATGTATGGTATATAATGGGAGTGGGCTTTTGTTGTTTTGTGTAGTTTGTTGGGCTTTTTTTCCTTTTTGGGTTTAATTTGGAAAATCTTTCATAAATGGTTAGAATTGTTTGGGCTTATTAAATTGTTACTTTGCTTATGACTTACGCTTTGAAATTTTCCATTTTCTACTAATTTATTACTCCTTTTAGAGATTGGGAAAAAAAAATTACTCCTTTTGGAGGAAAAAACGATCAAACATATTTAACCATTAATTTACTATTGCGATTATTACTTAATAAAATAGTATTATTACCCGCACGATGTGCGGATAATATTATGATCCTGCTAAATTCTATAAATTAAAAAGAACAAATTATATGAATAACTATTGACATAAACTTAAATATTACTAGTCTTATGGTACACGCGTTGCGCGTGTATTCTATACTAATAAATATAAACTTTTAAAAAATCACTTAAACAATAATATTCTTGAGTTATAAATAAAGATTAAATAAAAAATATATGTTCATGAAAATGTTGAATGTTGATTTTTAGCCGTAATTCTCATTTTGCGTTTGTGGCGTTCAATTTAATTTTTCTCTACATCGTAATGTCATATTTATTATGCATAAGTTAAATTCATTTGGCGTTCAAAGACTAAATTTTGAAAAAAATTCCCATTATGGCTCACATTTTAAGAATAACTTCATGCATTTTTTCGTGTTATGATTGTTATTGCCTTTTTAAAATAATCTGGCAGATTTTTTTTGAATTTACTCTTAAAATAATAATAAAATCATTAAAGACAAATATGCACCATAGTTTCGGTCTAAAAATGCTTGTGTCGCTAGAAAAATAAAATATAACAAACAAAATTTCATTTGAATAAATACTTTAATTGAATTCAAAGTCTTTATATGAGTATTGGTCATTATATAGTTTGTTATAAGACAATAATTTTTAAAAAGTAAAATCTTAACTAACTTAAAGCCACAAATTTTAGACTTTCTATCTATTAAGGAAAGATTTAGTAATTATACTTTTAGTTGTTTTCAATGTCCTAAATATTAGAAAAAATATTAAATGAATACTTTGCCTGGTGTGAATTCTACTTTTAAAGAGTAAAAAAGGCAAATAACATTTTGTTAAGACCATTCATAATTTAGAAAAGATTTGAATTAGATTTTTAGCTAACTAATTAATTCAAAAATTTAATAATTTATTGTCACGACACAAACCCCGGTCGTGATGGCGCCCAACATACTGCTAGGCAAGCCCGACCATTTACACAACCTTAATCAAATAACCTAGATGGATAAATAAATATTCACAAGCAAAAATAACAATTTAAATGCGGAATCTCTGAAATAATTTCTAACATCCGAAAACCCCAAAATAAAATACTAAATAGCCCACAGATCTGCTGTCACGAACATGAGCCTCTAATACAAAATATTCACCTAATCACAAGTCTGTCTAGGAAAGAAAATACGAATAAAAGGATAAAGATAGATGGGAGAGATCAAGGCTGCGAACGCCATGCAGCTACCTCGATACTCCCGAATACTGCTGCTCAACTAGACAAATCCTCACTCACCATGTGGGTTTGCTTCCAGTAGCACCAGCCACTTCTCAGGCTGGAGGAGGAGTTCAGACTCCTGCTACGCGTACTCCAGAGCAGGTAGCTCACCAGGCTCAGGTTCCAGTGGTTCAGCCAGCTGAGGCAGTTCAGCCGGGTATTGTGACTCAGACCGGCGATGGAGCGGCTATGTCCTCAGATGCTTTGTGGAGGCTTGATAGGTTCTCCAAGCTCTTCACCACCACATTCAGCGGTGCTTCATCAGAGGATCCCCGGGATTTCTTATTCAGCTGCCATGAGATCCTTAGGACCATGGGTGTTGTGGAGACCAATGGGGTCGATTTTGCCACCTTCCGGCTTGCAGGATCCGCCAAGACTTGGTGGAGGGACTATTGCCTATCTAGACCAGCAGGGTCTCCAGCATTGACATGGGATCAGTTCGCGGAGTTATTTTTGGAGAAGTTTCTCCCAGTTACTCAGCGGGAGGCACTACACAGGCAGTTCGAGCGCCTCCAGCAGGGCTCCATGACAGTTACACAGTATGAGACTCGGTTCATTGATTTGGCACGCCATGCTACTGTTATACTCCCCACAGAGCGAGAGAGGGTGCGGAGGTTTATTGAAGGATTGATTCAGTCGATCCGTCTCCAGATGGCCATGGGAGCTGGTAGTGAGATTTCCTTTCAGGAGGCGGCCAATGCGGCCCGCAGAGTTGAGATGGCCCTTGCACGGGGAGGTGTTCAGGTGTCGGATAAGAGGCCTCGTCATTCTGGTAGGTTTAGTGGTACCTCGTCTGGAGGTAGGGATTCTTATGGTAGGGGCCCCTCCCGGAGTCTGCACACCCCCAGTGAGTACTTCCAACCCAGAAAGTAATAGATATAAATAATGTCTAAGGATAAGAAATCCTAAATAACACAAGGTAAAGCTATAAATACAGTAAACCAGTAAATACAATTTTCATAATACCACAAGAGATAAATAATAAATGACAACTAAAACATGCAATGCAACACATAAACCGGTACTCTCCAGTACCCCGCTGCGGTCGTGCAGCCCGCTCCATTTATTTAACGTCAACGGCGCTCACTGGGGGTTTGCAGACTCCGGGAGGGGCCCCTTACGGCCCAAGCGCAATAATAAGCCATATCGTGGCATCAAACAGGCCCTCGGCCTCATATCAATATCAATATCATACCACTGCGGCGTGCAGTCCGATCCCATACTCAGTCCAAAATCACATAAGCCTTTCGGCACAATGATATAAAAATATTCAGCCCAAACTTCATTTAAAAATATTACTTTAGTTTCTACTTTTAGAAAAATGGCTGAGTTTACAAAACAGTGTTAAATACTAGTACTGAGTTCAATATCTAGAAATATGGTAAGAAACCAGTAAAAATAATCCCTGAAGGATTCAAGTAGTTGGCACGAAGCCCAATTATGACAATTAATCCATTTTTATAAGGATATCACAAAACTACAATCAATTAGGTAGTAATTTTATTAAGTGGGACGGACCAAGTCACGATCCCCGATGGTGCTCTACCCCACGCCCGTTATCCGGCGTGCAAGTCACCTCAACATATCACTACAACGTGCAAATTCGGGGTTTCAAACCCTCAACACAGCATTTACATTTATTACTAACCTCAATCCGTCCAAAGTCCTAGCTTGCTATGCCCTTGCCTTTCGAATTCACCTCTTCGTGCGTCGAATCTGACCAAAACCACAACGAATACGTCACCATATGCTAAGGGAATATAACCCAATCGAAAAGAATCGAAAAATAGTTAAATTCCCGAAATTAGCAAAAACCCGAGCCCCGGGCCCACTTCTTGAAAATAAGTAAATTTTCCATCAACGGATTCCTTACCTCGCCACGAGTCCACGCATACAAAGAACACCAAAATCGGAGTCCAAATGACCCCTCAAATTCCCATTTTTGTTCTCTTAGGTTTCAAGCCCTAAACCACCATTTTTGACCTAAATTCCTTGAGTTTTCAGTGTAATTTCATGTATTTGCATGATAAAATTGTGTTCTAAGTCCAAGAATGCTTACCTGATCGAAGTCCTTGAATTTCCTCTTCAAAATCGCTCAAGAACACCCCAAGTCCGAAGTTAAAAATATGTTTCTATAAAGCTTCGCGAAGGGATTAAAACCCACTTCTGATCAGTTATTTCCGCTTCTGCGGTGCCTTTGTCGCTTCTGCGACTACCGCATCTGCGGTCACTTTCCGCTTCTGCGGAATCTCACTTATTGCCTTGGACCGCTTTTGCGGTCACTAACCGCTTCTGCGGAAGCCGCTTACGCGAAAAATAGTCCGCTTATGCGGAAAATAGTCTGCTCCTGCGGAAATCTCCAAAATGCCCAACCTCGCTTCTGCGACTCCTCATACGCTTCTGCGGAACCGCTTCTGCGGTCCATTTCCGCAGAAGCGAAAATACCAGATACCAGACCACTCAACAGTCCTTAAACTCCAAATTTCATCCCGTTAGCCATCCGAAATCACCCCGAGGCCCCCGGGACCTCAACCAAAAATACAAACATGATCCAATACCTTATTCAAACTTGCTCCAATCCTCAAAACACCTCAAACAACACTAAAACCATCGCTTCTCATCGAATTCAAGCCTAAGTTCTTCCAAAACTTCCAAAACACGCATTCGATCAAAAACCCAACCAAAACACCTCCGAATGACCTGAAATTTTGCACACACATCCCAAATCACCTAACGAAGCTACTGCAACTCTCGGAATTGCATTCCTACCCCCGGATCAAAATCTCACCTATCCGCCGGAATTCGCCAAAATCCTAACTTTGCCAATTCAAGCCTAATTCTACTCCGGACCTCCAAAATCACTTTTGATTACACTCCTAAGTCACAAATCATCCCCCGAAGCTAACCGAATCATCAGAATTCATATCCGAGCCCTCTAACACAAAAGTCAACGTCCAATTGACTTTTCCAACTTAAGCCTTCTTAAAAGAGACTGAGTGTCTCATTTCTATCAAACCCAATCCAAATCAACTCCAACACATCTAATACTGATACTGAAACATAAGGAAATAGAAAATGGGGAAAACGGGACGGTAACACACGTGACAACAGGTCGGTTCGTCACATCCTCCCGAACTTAAACAAACGCTCGTCCTCGAGCGAGTCAAGAAACATACCTGATGCCTCAAATAGGTGGGGGTATCTGCTCCGCATCTCCCGCTCGGTCTCCCAGGTAGCCTCCTCCACGGGCCGACCTCTCCATTGCACTTTCACCAATGCAGCATCTTTTGATCTCAACTTCCGAACCTGACGATCCAAAATGGCTGTTGGCTCTACCTCATAAGTCAAGTCACCCTCCAGCTGAACTGTACTGAAATCTAAAACATGGGACGGGTCCCCAATGTACTTCCGGAGCATGGACACATGAAAACCTGGATGCACGCCCGACAAGCTAGGTGGCAACGCAAGCTCATAAGCCACCTCCCCGATCCTCCTAAGTACCTCGAAAGGTCCAATGAACCGCGGACTCAGCTTCCCTTTCTTCCCGAATCTCATAACACCCTTTGTGGGTGAAACCTTCAACAAGACCTTCTCACCAATCATAAAAGATACATCTCGAACCTTCCTGTCTGCATAGCTCTTCTGTCTCGACTATGCTGTACGGAGTCTCTCCTGAATCACCTTCACCTTCTCCAATGCATCCTGAACCAAATCTGTCCCCAGCAACCTAGCCTCCCCGGACTCGAACCAACCAACTGGAGATCTACACCGCCTCCCATACAAGGCCTCATACGGTGCCATTTGAATGCTGGACTAATAGCTATTGTTGTAGGCAAACTCTGCAAGCGGTATTAACTGATCCCATGACCCTCCGAAATCAATAACACAGGCACGTAACATATCCTCCAATATCTGAATGGTGCACTCGGACTGCCTGTCCGTCCGAGGGTGAAAAGTTGTGCTCAACTGCACCTGAGTACCCAACTCTCGCTGAACCGCCTGCCAAAATTGAGAGGTGAACTGAGTGCCCCGATCTGATATGATGGAAACTGGGACACCATGTAATCGAACTATCTCCCGAATATAGATCTTTGCCAGCCACTCTGAAGAATAAGTAGTACAAACCGGAATGAAGTGCGCGGGCTTGGTCAGCCTGTCTACAATCACCCAAATAGCATCAAATTTCTTCAGAGTTCGTGGGAGTCCGGTAACAAAATCCATAGTGATCCTCTCCCACTTCCACTCCGGAATAACCATCTGCTGATGTAAGCCACCCGGTCTCTGATGCTCATATTTCACTTGCTGAAATTAAGACACCGGGCCACATACTCCACAATATCTCTCTTCATCCTCCGCCACCAATAGTGCTGTCTGAGATCCTGATACATCTTCGCGGCACTCGGATGAATGGAATACCGCGAGCTATGGGCCTCCTCAAATATCAACTCCCGAAGCCCATCCACGTTGGGCACGCAAATCCGGCCCTGCATCCTCAACACACCATCATCTCCAATGGTCACATCCCTGGCATCATCATGCTGAACCTTGTCCTTAAGGACAAGCAAATGCGGATCATCATACTGACACTCCCTGATGCGTTCATACAAGGAAGACCGAGAAACCACACAAGCCAACACTCGACTGGGCTCTGAAATATCTAATCTCACAAATCGGTTGGCCAAGGCCTGAACATCAACTGCAAATGGCCTCTCCTCAACTGGAATGTATGCCAAGCTCCCCATACTCACCGACTTCCGACTCAGGCGTCGGCCACTACATTGGCCTTCCCCGGGTGATACAGAATAGTAATGTCATAATCCTTAAGTAACTCCAACCATCTACGCTGCCTCAAGTTAAGATTCTTTTGCTCGAACAAATGCTGAAGACTGCGATGATCAGTGAATACCTCACAGGATATGCCATACAGGTAATGCATCCAAATCTTCAGTGCATGAACTATAGCTGCTAGCTCCAAATCATGAACGGGGTAGTTCTGCTCATAGGGCTTCAACTGACGAGAAGCATACGCAATAACTCTACCCTCTTGCATCAAAACACAACCAATTCCAACTCTCGACGCATCGAAATATACCGTATAAGAGACTGAAGCTGATGGCAAAACTAACACTGGGGTTGTGGTCAATGCTGTCTTGAGCTTCTGAAAGCTCTCCCCACACTCGTCTGACCATACAAATGAGACACCCTTCTGAGTCAACTTGGTCAAGGGCGATGCAATAGAGGAAAAACCCTGCACAAACCGGCGATAGTAACCTGCCAACCCAAGGAAGCTGCGAATCTCTGTGGCTGAGGTCGGTCTAGGCCAACTCTGCAGCGCCTCTATCTTCTTTGGGTCAACCTGAATACCCTCGCTGGACACCACATGTCCCAAGAAAGCCACTGAACCGAGCCAGAACTCACACTTGGAGAACTTTGCATAAAGCCTCTCCTCCTTTAATCTCTGCAACACAACTCGCAAATGCTGCGCGTGCTCCTCCTGACTACGCGAGTATACCAGGATATCATCAATGAACACTATGACAAATGAATCTAGATAAGGCCGGAATACACTATTCATCAGATGCATGAATGCTGCTGGGGCATTGCTCAGCCCGAAAGACATGACAAGAAATTCATAGTGACCGTATCTAGTCCTGAAAGCAGTCTTATGAATATCTGAATCCCTGATCTTCAGCTGGTGATAACCCGAACGGAGATCAATCTTGGAGAACACCCTCGCTCCCTGAAGCTGGTCAAACAAATCATCAATACGAGGCAGGGGATACTTGTTCTTAATTGTTACCTTGTTCAATTGCCTATAGTCGATGCACATTCTCATTGTGCCATCCTTCTTCTTCACAAACAGAACTGGTGCACCCCAAGGTGACACACTAGGCCGAATAAACCCCTTATCCAGGAGCTCCTGAAGCTGCTCCTTCAATTCTTTCAACTCCGCTGGTGCCATACGATATGGTGGAATAGAAATGGGCTGAGTGCCCGGCACCAGGTCAATACCGAAATCAATATCCCTGTCCGGCGGCATACCCGGAAGGTCTGCAGGAAACACATCGGGAAACTCTCTCACAACGGGAACCGACTCAATGCTAGGAGTCTCAGCTCCCACATCTCTCACAAACGCCAAATAGGAAAGAAAACCCTTCCCAACCATACGCTGGGCCTTCAAGAAAGAAATAACTCTGCTAGGAATATAGTCAGTCATACCACGCCACTCGATCCGCGGTACACCCGGCATAGCCAAAGTGACTGTCTTAGCATAACAGTCTAGAATAGCATGACACGGAGATAACCAGTCCATGCCCAGAATAACATCGAAGTCTACCATGCTCAATAGCAATAAATCAACTCGGGTCTCCAGACCCCCAATAGTCACCAAACACGACCGAAATACGTGGTCTACAACAATGGTGTCGCCCACCGGGGTAGATACATGAACAGGTAAGGCAAGACACCCTCGGGATGTACCCAAATGATGAGCAAAATATGAAGACACATATGAATAGGTAGAACCGGGATAAAATAATACTGAGGCGTCTCTGTGACAGACTGAAATAATACCTGTAATGATAGCGTTTGAAGCAATGGCATCTGTCCTGCCCGGCATCGCATAGAAACGAGCCTGGCCACCGCCTGATCGATCTCCACCTCTGGGGCGACCCCTAGCTGCCTGATCTCCACCCTTAGCTGACTGGGCGGGTGATGAAGTAACTGGAGCAGAAGTCGAGAGCTGACCCCTCTGTTGATGCTGTCTGTCACGAAGGCGAGGGCATTGCCTCCTAAAATGACCCAACTCTCCGCACTCATAGCAGCTGCCCGGTACTGAAGATGGGGACTGATGAGAACCTCTCGCA
Organism: Nicotiana attenuata; assembly: GCF_001879085.1. Classification (NCBI taxonomy): domain Eukaryota; kingdom Viridiplantae; phylum Streptophyta; class Magnoliopsida; order Solanales; family Solanaceae; genus Nicotiana; species Nicotiana attenuata. Next base: position 37,425,910 of record NC_031996.1, on the reverse strand, counting down.
CCGGAATGATTAGCAGATGCACTCGGCACAGAAGAACCCTGAACTGATGGGGTATGAGATGAACTCTGAGCTGGGAGGGCGCTGAGTGTAGAAGAGTCAAGACCCACTAAGCTAGGCTTAGTGTTTGCAACCACCAAATCCTAGTTAAATCATAAAATTAACCCAAATAGCAAATACCCAACATCATTCAAGCATTAAACAATCACACCCATTAATTAACCACACTAGGGTTGAGCCACAACCCTAGCTAACTGCCT